>NW_017687244.1:4420-6145 GCF_001879085.1 Nicotiana attenuata | reverse complement strand
TTCTGTTTGTAGGTCTGTGCTTTGTTTTTAGTACTCTTGATTAATAGTTTGGTGTTTTTTATCCCTTTAACATTTTGCATAATTGCTTGTAGTGTTTTTAGTTCATCTTAGAAAAAGAAGAAAAAAATTGTTTCTACTCTCATTGCATCATGAGTTTGATGTGAAGATATGTAAGTATGATACTAACTTTTTAAATTCCAAGCATGCCATAATATTTATATGGTTATAAAAACTTATTATTAAAAGTAAAATGAGAAGTTTAAGTTAAATAATAGTTAAATTAAAAAGCTGTCTTTTTTTAAACCAATTAAAATGAAATGATGCTACATAAACTGGAACTGAAGGAACAATACAAGTTTTCGATAAAGCAATATTGATCTAGTTGTGCTTGTAGCTTCAGCTGACCGAGGACATAACCCTTGATAGGAAGGTATGGAGGTCGATGTACTCATACTACACTTCTGTGCATTTTTGTTGCACAGGTATATGTACCTCTAGCAGCCTACTGGGCGTAGCAGCGCGGATGATTTTGGGACTAGGTGAGCTGCATTGTTTGAGGCGACCTGCAGCTAGTGTAGTTCTTTTCAGTCATTTTTTTTATATTTACTCCCTGTCCACTTGTATTTCGGACAGATTATTGTATTTTATTTTCATTATCGATAGACGCTCATGCACTGGTGACACCGGGTTCTGGGATGGTTTCGAAAGATGTGTACTAATAGTTATTGCTTAATTTGAATTGAAGTAGAGATTGTTTTAATTATGAAAAATGGAAGGAAAAATCCTAGATTTTCAAAGGTATTAAAAGAGAGGTTAATTGATAATTTAGTTGTCTTGCCCGACAGAGGTGTCCGGCGCCACCACAACCCTTAGTGGATCTTGGTCGTGACACCAGAGTTGTGTTTGTAATGCTCTTGTTTCAGAAGTGGGCAGTCTTTGATGAAGTGCCCTGGCTTTCCACACTTGTGACAGAGATCGTCGTTCCTTGGTTTACTTGAACTGCCCCTCTTTGGTATACCACCATTTCTTCGAACCATCTTTTGAAATCGTTTAGTGAGGTAGGCCATATCACTATCTTCTTCACTTAGTCATTGTTTTCAACCTTGAGCACCAGGTTCTTCTCCTTCTTTGGCTCTCTTCTTTCACTGTCCTTCTTTCTTTTCATCTCGTATGTCTTCAGATTTCAAATCAACTCATCCATGGTTAGAGTCTGTAAATCTTAAGCTTAAGTGATGACATTCACCTTACTCTCCCAAGAGTTAGGTAGAACACTGAGAACCTTCCTCACAAGCTTGTTTCTAGGAATAATTTCTCCAAGTGAATGAAGCTCATTTATGATAGATCTGAATCTAGTGTGCATATCTTGTATAGACTCATCATCTTTCATCCTGAAAAGATCATACTCAATGGTGAGCATGTCAATTTTAGACTGTTTAACCTGAGTAGTTCCTTCATGTGCCGTTTGCAATGCTTCCCATATTTCCTTGGCAGATTGACAGGCTGAGATTCTATTGTACTCATCAGGTCCTATACCACATACCAAAATCTTCTTGGCACGAAAGTTTTTCTCAACAGCTTTTCTGTCAATATCGCTGTATTCTTTTCTGGTTTTTGGCACCATCACTCCAGATTCTCCAACCTTTTTCATAGGAACATGTGGACCATCACAAATGATGTCCCACAGCTCGGAGTCTTCTGCCATTATAAAACTATGCATACGAGTCT
>NW_017687244.1:0-1039 GCF_001879085.1 Nicotiana attenuata | reverse complement strand
CAACTGCGGAGGAGAAGGGCATAACAAAAGATCTTGCAAGAATGCACCCAAAAAGAAATAAAATTTTATGTAGTTAACAGAATATTTCATAAAATATGTTGGTTAGTTCTGGATAACAGATTTTGATGTGTAATTGTTGGTGTTTTGTAAGATCATAATGTAGTTACTTAGGATTTTTCTGTATTGAGACAATACTTTCATAGATTGATTTGTTTATGAGTGATTTCTATATTTTTTTTGTAGTTTTTTGTAGATATACAAATTTGAGAACCAATATTCCCCCTGTTAATGTGTTTTTGCAGTTTATCTACAATTAAACTACAAAAAAATACATTATCTGAAATTTACAGAGTTTATACATTATAAATCAGTAGGAAAGTAGTTAAAAGCTTAAAATATTATAGATGAAGTATTGTTTAAATTCAAAAAATGAATATAAAAGAAACAAAACACACTGTTAAATATATCTACAAGTTATATACAAATATAACTACAAAAAAATCTACAATATTTGTAACTGACATAATAGCTAAATTAAAATTCAGGTAAAAATAACCTATATGGTGAAAATAACTGTAGATGATGTACTTTATACATTCAACAAATTGAACTTAAAAGCAACAAAATGGTTAGTTACTGATGTTTACACATTATCTACAAAAAAATAACAAAATAACTACATATTTTTTGTTGACATGATAATTGTATAAAAATTCAGTTGGAAAGGATTTATATGCTAAAAATAATGAAGATCAAGTACTGTAAATATTCAACAAGTGAATATTAACCCAACAAAATGTTTCCATTTGAACTACAACACTAGATTAAAAAAATAGAAACAAAAGCTACTATAATTGTAGTCGCAAGTCTGCTACAATTAAAACAGAATAAATTAGTTCAAAAACTTAGTCTACCATCTTTCTTATAAACTAGCATCAACTAAACAACTTGTAGTACATGTTCCAATCAAAAATATACAACTACTTCTTCTTTCTCTGGCTTGTGTTTCTCATTCAAAGCTGTGCACTTTCCGCCTTGC
>NW_017687243.1:0-6146 GCF_001879085.1 Nicotiana attenuata | reverse complement strand
GACGAACTCAAATTATATGAATTAGTCAAACAAACAAAGACAAAGAAAACGAGGAGTTTGGGAAGTTCATTATTAAACACAACTAATTGATTTAAAGACAAGATGGGGGTCCTAAATTTTTTAGCCTAAAGGATCACCCCGTGCAACATAAATAATACTTCGTAACTCCCACAAGATGGGTAGTTACTCGTATTATTCAGCGGTGACAGTCTATCATCTCCTGCTACCCGATTACTATCTTTAAGTTGTTACCTAAAGCGCACTAGTTGATTATAAACCGTGCCTTATGTGTGCACTACCCGTCCCATGCCTATGGTCCAGGGGGTTTTGGACCTCTATTTGGATGGTTATAGACCTTATCTGGGCTGCTCAAAATTGCAAAAACTAGGAGACAAGCAAAACATATAAAGACTTCACATAAAAGCAACTAAAGGCTCACATTGACCCCCACACTTAGACATCAAATGCACGCAAACACATAAGCAAATTAGGGGATTTCAGAATTCAGAACCTTAAACCTATAAACATGATTTCTGGATGACTTAAACCTATAGGCATGCTTTCTAGACGCACGACATAATAGAATAACAGAAATAGCAGCTATCTTGATTATGTTCCTATAGGCATGATATCTACATGCAAAGAGCAGGCATTCATGACTTAGATCCTATAGGCAGTATTTCTACCCTTTCATGCAAACATTAGAATAGACCCATTTTCCCAATTTTACTAATACCCCAATTGTTATTACAGAATTATTACAGGCCCAATAAATGAACATTAACTNGAGCATAAGCAACAGATAAGGGAGAGTGGGCAATGTTTGAGGGACAGAAGTTGGGAACACAAAGCATCTAAGCAAACAAGTCACAAGATTTAGAAGAAGGTTTAGCAAGACTCAGAAGTAGGTTTAACAGGATTTCAACACTCAGTAAAGTAACACATAACAACCACATGTTGGAGGAGTTATGGGGAAACAAGTTTACAAGACTGATACAGGTTATCATGCTCAAATACACAGGACCAAACAAGTTGAAAACCTAAGAGATCCAAATTATGCTAAGTATACATCTTAGTGTCATAAGGCAGACATGTTTACCCTTATCAGGAAGGAAGATTGCGTAGAGACATGATAGGGAGCACACATTATGACAAACCAAGTAATCACTGAAGTGACCAAGGATTGAGTGAGCCAAAGACATATTGAAGGACATATTAGCAGGGATACAGGATCATATTTGATAGAAAAGGCCTTAACACTGATAAAAACACATTTCATATGCAAAACTGTCATTCCGGAGATCCTGAACAGAGTGGGATTAATTCATGTCAAATAGCACACGTAAGCATTCTAGTATTGACACAGTAGACTAATTGACTAAACAAGGTCCAGATTACGCCATGAAAGAAAATAGATCAAACATGAGAAGGAAAACAGGTTGAAGTAGCTGTTAGGATCTCAATCAGTCACTAATGGGGTATGGGGATCAAGTGAGCATGCTGAATGACAAAATAGCAGGTGAACATGTCATAATTAACACAAACATTCTAGCATTCACTATAGAGGTTAAAGACAAAATAAATAAGCATGAATTAGGGAAACATCCGAACCCATGTACTCAAGTTACCCAAATTAGGCTTAGGCAAACACAGAGCTAGTAGCATTAGGAGGACAATCAGATGCTAAAGGACTTAGAACAAAGTAGAATTAACAAACTCATGCACAAAAGTAATCTAGAAAACATATTAAGCCAAGAATTTCAGAGGTGAGAACATACGCAAATCAAGAACACATAGGGATGAAATTGCAAGAGTCAAGTAGCTTACCAGTTAAACGAACAAAAAACAAGAGCAAAAGATCCACAAGAACCCAGAAACCTCGAATAGTAGATTCTCTGTGGCCTTGGCTTTCAGCCGGCCACAACAAAACAAAGAGCAAGATGAATTCACAGAGCAAAGCCTCAAGTTTTTAGTGGGATTATCTTGATTTAGGTCTGTCTAACGGGAATGGGGGGAGGGGTTTATATAGTAGTAAAATCAGATGCACAACAAGAAAAATAATTGTTAAACACGGGTAAGGAAATAAATCAAGTAAACACAGACGAAGAAAAGGGGAAAAACTCGCATGCAAGTCAGTATAACAAACAGAAAAGGAAAAGTATCAACTCCAAACCCTAGTTAGGGTTTTAAACTCGAAATCGGACAACTGGTATGAAGGATCCAGTTCATCTCGCATATATGGATGGAATATCACACAAATCTTCAAGATTGAGTCAATTGTCGTCCGATATATAAGAGGTATCTTCCAAAATTAGGCAAATACCTAAGTAATACCAAAATCGAGTAACCAGTACCAAAGGAAACCAAATATGGTAAGCAAATAATGGTAAAATCTCATTATCAACGGAATTAGGAGAGGGGATTTGGGGGTGAGACAGCTAGGGTTTGATAGAGATGAAGAGAGAGTTGAGAGAGTTTAAAGGGCGGCGGGTTTAGAGGGAATGGGGAATTAGGGTTTGAGGTTGGGTAATAAAAAGGGTAGGTTAATTGTAGGCCGTTGATCTTAGATATCAACGGCCAAGATTTTTAAATGGAACTGGGGCGGGTTAAAGAAATGGGCACCCACCGGGTTTTTGGGTTAGGGGTCGTTTGGTTTGGGCTGGGGGTATTGGGCTGGTGTATTACAAGATAAAAATCTAAGATTAATTGCAAAACTAGCTATAAAATTACTCAAAAAGGAAAAATTAGGTGATTCACGTGCTCAGCTAATTAACGGATGACCTAAAAATCTGAAAAAGAAGTATTTATACACAACTAAATTTTCCGGACAAAAATGCCCCTACGGAGGTACCGCTGATAGCGGAAAATGGAGCGCTGCAGTGTTGAGACAACCGCGGCCGCATAAAATCAAGCGCGGACCGCGGTCTTCAACTTTTAGCTTCATTCTTGGTCCTCTGAATCTGGCTGCCGCTGAGGGCGGTAAATGCACCGCGGCCGCACTGAATCCACCGCTGCCGCAGAAAATCACCGCGGTCAGCGGTGAGTTGTAGGACCCCAGATTGTAGCTCTTTAAATCTTGTTACTACGGACCGCAATAAAAGCACAGCGGCTGCGGTACAGGCACCGCTGCCGCACAAAAGCATCGCGGTCAGCGGTTACTTGCAGGACTAAAAAACATACTCTCTGAACTTCGCCGCCGCTGAGCGCGGAAACAAGACCACCTCAGCGGTGGATCCTCCGTGTCCACGGTTGATTTTACGCTGTAGCGCTCAGTTGACTCAGCTTTGCACTTGTGCAGGTTTCACTCCTTTTTGAGCTGGTTTTTGACTTCCTTGTCTCATTTTGACCAAACACTGCAAACAATCATAACATGTTAGCTTTCGGTATTACTTGTATACACTTTTAATCCAAAACTTAAGAAAAAAGGAGTGTAAAATAGACTAGAATCCCTAGTTATCAACTCCCCCAAACTTAAGCTTTTGCTTGTCCTCAAGCAAACAAAGTAATTCCCACCTCCTTAATATAAAAGAAAAGAAAATTCAGCTGTCATAAAGTGACCTCATCTAGCATCAATTGGGACTAACATTTGCCCTCAACTCAAATGCGTATTTAACAACACTCAACCTGTTTTAAGAACTATGGATTTAGTGCGACACAAAAGCATCAAGAGTTGACTCAACTCTGGAAACTCTTTCTACTACTTTTGTCATTGTCGAACCCAAACTCATACTCCTCAACTCTCCATAAGAAAACATCACTTTTAGATTGTAGCACTCAGAATGAGGATTTTGGAAAACACACTCACCTCTCTTCAAGGAAGGTCATAAGTCCGGCTCTAAGTACCATAAGCTCGCCCCTCATGTGAGTCACCACTAATGTAAGCTCACTCAACTCAAGATCATGTAGGACTTCTGTGGGGATGTAATGAAGGCTTTTGGTTCAAGGTGGGATATATTGGTCTAAGAAGGTTTCATCTTCCCTTAAGCACTTCATTTGCTTCATTTTAGCATGCATTTTCATGACTCTTTGAGTCATTTACTACTTCCTTAGGGGCTAGGGAGACACACTGTCACTCTTTGTTGTTCATTTCAATCCTTTTTCTTCTTTCTAGTCTTTCCAAGCCTTTCATTTTTTGCTTTTATTGACTCCCTTCATTTTTTTCTTCATTGTTCACTTTCTTTTTGACTTTTGGTTTTTCTTTCTTTTTCTTTCTTTTTTTTCTTCATTTTGTACCTTTTATCGCTTTTGCATTCCTCGTCTCTCCTCCTAAACTTATGCTTTTGCCTTGTGCTAAGGAAGATCGGGTGCCAAGAGAGGATCATTTTAAAATGAATAAAGGCTTGTATCATTGTTTCTGAAAGAATAAGGGTTATGGCTCAATGGGGTTGACTAGGGATATCAACATTGGTGGGCTATGGATGTTTTCAAGTCTCAATTAGGATCAAGAAGAGCCTATAATCACTTCTCAAGTCGAGCTACACTTATGATTTTACCTCAACAAACATTCAGGGCAAGTTCTAGACTCATTGGCACGGGACTTGGACTTGCAAATCAATACCTCACCACACAAGCCATAATATTGCTAAAGAGACAGAGTTGGCGGCCCACAACAACCTTAGCTAAGATTTGAGCAACGCAAATGATTCGGAAAAACCACTTGATGATTGTTTAGTCAACACAAGAGTCTCAAGGTCACAAATATCACCATCCTATACACACCAATTTGTTTCTAACCATAAGGTCAAAGTCAAATGTGTTAGGCCCAAGTGAAGCTTTGCCTGAGGCACTATTACTCACTAGCTACTATTTACACCAAAAATGAAAAGAAAATAGACTCATCTTTGGAAAGAACCGTAGCATTAAGAAAACCAAAGGCTTATTGAACACAAAAAACTCGTAAAATAAGAAGCTACGAACCGAAAAGAAGCTACTAAATTAAATAAGAAGCTATGCTATTAAGGAAAATTACAAAAGAAGCTATGAAGTAAAATGCGGAAAGTAAACTAAATATGTACAATAGGGGATTTAGCCGAATATACATAAGAGTGAAGAATATATACATGAAAAAGTTACTTTATATATATACCGAAATTGGAAAACAGCAAAAAGTGAAACAAATGGTAAAGTTATGTACATACCACAAGTGCAAAATAAGCATAAAGGAGAAAATAGTATCATAGTTACAGACCAACTACCAAATCATCAAAAAGTAGGACCACCCCCTCAAATAAAAGCTAGCATTGTCCTCAATGCTAACTAACCAAAAATAAGATCAAAAAGAGAGGGTTAGAGAGTAAAGAAAACTCCCTATGGGTCCTCAGTCTGCATGGGGTCCTATGTCTGGGTTCCTGGATCATCTGGCAAGGGGTCCTGTGGCTGGCTAGAGGCACCTCCCTCGCGGCTCCTCCAGCTCGAATCTCTACATCATCTACCCGGGGCATCACTCTCCTCCTCTTGGGCTCTCCCTGAGTCTCCTGCTCCTGAACCTGCTCAGTATGAGCTGCTGGAGGCTGGTTCTGTAATAGTAACTCCAATGGTAGGTCTCTAGCTGATTTCGTCTTCTCTACCTCTCCCCTCAACTGCTTCACCGACTCCTTCGAGGCCCGAGTATTTCTCAGCTTCTTTGTCTTTTCGCTCAGCTTCTGAATTGATTTTACTTGAACTGCAAGAGCATCCATGATCAGCTTTTGGTTGTCCAGGAGCTTCTTCTAGTTGTCCAGAAGCTCCTTAAGGGACACCTCAACTGAAGCTGGCACCTGGGGCTGTGCGGGGGCTGACTAGGCTGCCACAGAACTGGATAGCACAGACAACTTAGAAGTTGCTGCCTGCATCCAGTTATTGATACTGGAGAGTTTGGCTTAAACTGTGAGCAGTCAATGGATATGCTAAGGAGGATGGAACTGCTGAAGGCATGGAAGTAGATGGTCCGGAGGCAGGATCTGGTATGGCAGTGGGAGGCTGTGAAGTAGTGACTACCACTACTTACACTTGACTCCGCTCAGCTCCTAATTAGGGGTGTTCAAAACCGATCCGATATCGAAAACCGAACTGAACCGAAGCTTAATGGCTTATTGGTAACGGCTTAACGGACGGGGAACGGATTGAATTTTTTTATTAACGGCTTATCGGTTTGGGGCGGATTATTC
>NW_017687242.1:5202-6146 GCF_001879085.1 Nicotiana attenuata | reverse complement strand
CAGCCCAAAGGCATAACAAGAAACTCATAGTGCCCATATCTAGTCCTGAAAGCAGTCTTAATAATATCTGAATCCCTGATCTTCAACTGGTGATAGCCCGAACGGAGATCAATCTTGGAGAACACCCTCGCTCCCTGAAGCTGGTCAAACAAATCATCAATGCGAGCTAGGGGATACTTGTTCTTCACTGTTACTTTGTTCAATTGCCTGTAATCAATGCACATTCTCATGGTGCCATCCTTCTTCTTCACGAACAAGACCGGTGCACCCCACGGTGACACACTAGGCCGAATGAACCCCTTATCTAGGAGTTCCTGAAGTTGATCCTTCAATTCTTTCAACTCCGCTGGTGCCATACGATATGGCGGAATGGAAATGGGCTGAGTGCCCGGGACCAGGTCAATACCAAAATCAATATCCCTGTCCGGGGGCATGCCCGATAGGTTTGCAGGGAAAACATCGGGAAACTCCCTCACAACTGGAACAGAATCAATGCTAGGAGTCTCGGCTCCAATATCCCTCACGAACGCCAAATATGAGAGGCAACCCTTCCCAACCATACGCTGGGCCTTTAAGAATGAAATCACCCTGCTAGGAACATAGTCAGTCATACCATGGCACTCGATCCTCGGTACACCCGGTATAGCCAAAGTGGCTGTCTTAGCGTGACAATCTAGAATAACATGACACGGAGATAACCAGTCCATGCCCAAAATAACATCAAAATCCACCATGCTTAATAGCAACAGATCAACTCGGGTCTCCAGACCCCCAATAGTAACCAAACATGACCGGTATACATGGTCTACAACAACAGTATCGCCCACCGGGGTAGATACATGAACAGGTAAAGCAAGACACCCTCGGGTCGTACCCAAATGATGAGCAAAATATGAGGACACATAAGAATAGGTGGAACCGGGATCAAATAAGACCGAGGCATC
>NW_017687242.1:0-1019 GCF_001879085.1 Nicotiana attenuata | reverse complement strand
ATCCGAAATCACCCCGAGGCCCCCGGGACCTCAACCAAAAGTGCCAATCCATTTTAAAACAACATTCAAACTTGCTCCAATCATCAAAACACCACAAATAACACCAAAACCCTCAAATTACATCGGATTCAAGCCTAAGTTCTTCTAAAACTTCCGAATTACGCATTTGATCAAAAACCCGACCAAAACACCTCCGAATAACCTGAAATTTTGCACACACATCCAAAATCTCCTAACGAAGCTGCAGCAACTCTCGGAATTCCATTCCGACCCTCGGATCAAAATCTCACCTATCAACCGGAATTCGCCAAAATACTAACTTTGCCAATTCAAGCCTAATTCTACACCGGACCTCCAAAATAAATTCCGATCACACTCCTAAGTCACAAATCATCCCTCGAAGCTAACCGAATCATCGGAAATCACATCCGAGCCCTCTAACTCATAAGTCAACATCCGATTGACTTTTCCAATTCAAACCTTCTTTACAGAGACTAAGTGTCTCATTTCCTTCTAAAACCAATCCAATCGACTCATTCGCCCAAGACTCCTATAATGAAACATAAGGAAGCAGAAAATGGGGGAAACGGGGCGGTAACTCACGTGACGACGGGCCGGGTCGTCACACAAGGCTGAATTTTGGACAAAGAGGAACATCATATAGTAGCAAACACAGGTAGTCACATAGGTCGATTTCAGTTACTCAGTAATAGAGAAGAGAAAGTATCAAATAGCATGCCAAAGGGTCAAGTAAAAGAGAGTTTAGCAGGAAGTTAGAATCATATAGAGAAACAAAAGATTCAGAAATTCAGTCGAGCAGTAGATGAAACAACTTTCAGAAACTCGAATAGGTTCAAAGAAATTAGGGCTTTGAAACCAAACAAGTTCAGAGATGAAGAACAAGTGAATCACATAGCAAATAGTCTCAAAACTCGAATGAATCCCCAAATTTAGGGTTTTCACCATCAATCAAGTGTAGAGATGAAAGCAAGTAAATCAGGCAAAAATACTAACGACAT
>NW_017687241.1:5080-6146 GCF_001879085.1 Nicotiana attenuata | reverse complement strand
AAAGCCCGAGACCCCGGGCCACTTACTCGAAAAATTTTGAAAATCACACCAACGGATTCCTCGTCTCACCACGAGTCCGTACATATAAAGTTTACCGAAAACGGAGCTCAAATGGCCTTTCAAATCCTAAAAATCGTTTCCAAAACCAAGCCCTAGTTCTTCACAATTTCTACCCACTTTCATGAATTTGAGTGTTGATTATTCCATAAAATGGTGTTTTCTAGTCAAGAGACTTACCTCAAATCAATACCCGTTGAAAAGCCTCTTCAAATTGCTCAAAAAGCTCTCTTGGCGGAGTAAAAATGTTTTCTTATCTTCTGAAATTCGCGAACACTGATTCATTAAAACCCTTCAGCAATTTTCGCTTCTGTGGTCCCGTAACCGCTTATGCGGGACCGCTTCTGCGGCCATATGACCGCTTATGCAGTTTTTCATTAAATCCTTGGCCTTCCGCTTTTGCGCCCAACCATCCGCTTCTGCGGATCTCACCATTCCGCTTCTGCGGCCTCATTTTCGCCTATGCTGACCCGCTGAAGCGATACCCCGTCCGCTTTTGCGGAATTACCCCGGTCCCTCATGGACCGCTTATGCAATCTCTTAGCCGCATCTGCGGAACCTCTTCTGCGGCTCCTTTTCCGCAGATGCGGAAATACCAGAAGCCAGGTGCACCAGACCTGCAACAAATATCAAGAGTCTCCGTTTAACCACCTGAAATCACTCCGAGGCCCACGGGACCTCAACCAATAGCACCAACACACCCCGAGACCTTATTCAAACTTGTTCCAATCATCAAAACACTATCGTTAACATCAAAATCATCGAATTACCACGGATTCAAGCCTAAGTTAAACTAAAACTTCCGAAACTTGCATTTGATCTAAAACCCGACCTAAACACCTCCGAATGATCTGAAACTTTGCACGCATATCCAAAATCACCTAACGGAGCTACTGCAACTCTCGGAATTCCATTCCGACCCTCGGATCAAAATCTCACCTACCATCCGGAATTCGCCAAAATCCAACCTTAGCCAATTCAAGCCTAATTCTACACCGGACCTCCAAAT
>NW_017687241.1:0-667 GCF_001879085.1 Nicotiana attenuata | reverse complement strand
GATCAAATCTCACCTACCACTCCGGAATTCGCCAAAACTCCAACCTTAGCCAATTCAAGTCCTAATTTCTATTTTCTTATCTTTGATCATATAGACTAATTTATATAATTGAGTTCGGTCGGGACCCATAGTTGTGGACCTCTAAGAGTGCCTAACACCTTCTCTTCGAGGTAATTTTGAACCCTTACCCGATCTTTGGTGATGCAAACTGGTTAAATAGAGTTATCTGCAAATAGGTGCCCTAACGCACCTTAATCCGTTAGGTGGCGACTCTCTCTTCTAAAACCCTTCCTTAAAAGAGTTGTCATATGTCGAAACCTAATTTCGCGAGAAAAAGGGGTGCGACACCGGCATTTGTTCCAATGCCTCAACCAACGGCACATTAATCGACAAACTCTTCATCATATCAGTAAACTTTTTGAATTGGTTCTCACTATTTTGCTTTGCAAGTCTTTGAGGGTATGGAGGAGGAGGCCTTGGCATTGGTGCCTTAGCCTTTGGCACTACCGGTTCCAGCATGTCAATCACGTATTCCCTAGACGGTTTCACTTCTTCTTGCGTCTCCTCCACACTTTCAACGATATCAATTCTCACTTCTTCATTAGCTTGAACCACATTGCTTGGGATTTCATCTTCTTGAACCACAAAATCTTCATCCACAAATCTT
>NW_017687240.1:5465-6146 GCF_001879085.1 Nicotiana attenuata | reverse complement strand
TGGTGGCTCCATCGAACAGCTCTCCCAACTCGATCAGTCCTAGTAGCAGGTAAGCTCTGGCCAGATGTCCGCTTTCATTTCCTTCAGCAGTCCGGCAATCTTCGACCCTCTTTAGAAACTTCTTTTCCAATTTTACTATGCCTTGCTCCAAATAGACCAATCGTTTGTTGGCATTGACAGCCATATCCTTCTACTCTTTAATTAGTTTTTGATTGGCTTCCTGTATCTCCCGGTGCTCACTTTCACATTCCCGAATCCTCTTGCGCCACTCAACCAACTCAGCCACCCTTGCGGGCAATTAAAGCTTTGAGTGCCAAGAAATTAACACATTTTGTCTTTAATATGATGACCAAACTAAATATAATACGTACCATGATTAATGTCGTTTGTTTCAGAATCACAATTATAAGAATCCGAATTGAGAATCTTCTCTTCATCATCATCACTATGAACAGATTCTGAAGCTGGTGAACCATAAACTGAGTTTCCTTCATCTGTGTTACAACTTTCTTTTGTACTCTGTTCCGCATAGCTAAAAATCTGGTTTTCTTGAGCATTTGCATTAGGCATGAACACCAATGTTTCACTTTCCCTAAATGTGTCTGCTACACAATGATTTTCCTCTCCTTTTTCAGCATCATTATGATAATATTCATTTTCTTCGTCCGAAACTCAGAAATT
>NW_017687240.1:0-856 GCF_001879085.1 Nicotiana attenuata | reverse complement strand
AGTTGGGACATAGTTCAAATAAGGAAAATATTTAGATAACCTGAATTCTAATTGATTTCAAATTATTCCTAAATAGTAGTAGTAAATTAAGTAAATTATAAGTTTACAATTTTGTCCAATCTATAAGCTATTTTAAAGGGCAAAAAAGGCGAACGACATTTCGCTAAGGGCCTTCGTGCTTTTAATATAGTATAGATAGATAGATATAGATTTAACCCATTATATCATGTCAATTATTATTTTTATCAGCTTATTAATTATTACATATTCTGAAGAAAATACATTATATATGAGTGCATAGAACTTGGCGGGCGTTTGGACATAAGAATTGTAAACTCCCGAAAAAAGTAATTTTTTTTTCAAGTGAAAATAGTATTTGAAAATTAGAGTTGTGTTTGGACATGAATATAATTTTGGGTTATTTTTTAATTTTTGTGAATGATCTGAGTGAAAATTTTTGAATAACAGTTTTTTGGAGTTTTTCAAATTTTCGAAAAAATCCAAAATTCATCTTCAAGTGAAAATTGAAAATTTTATCGCCAAACACTTATTTCGGAAAAAAGTAAAAAAAAAAACAGAAAAAATTAAAAAAAAATTCATGGCCAAACGGGCTCTTAAACTCCATTTCCCCCCTTAAATTTTCAAGCTCACCTAGGTAACCATATTGGGTAGTTATGAGTTTTTGTTTTAAAAAAAAAATAGAAGCATTCATAGATTTGAAATAGTAGTAAAAATTGCACGGGGCGCCTTATTTCGGCGCCCCTTTTTAACCTGTAGCCGCTTTGTCTTTCTGTTTGCACCCGTACCCACTTTTTAAAAAACTTCAGCTTCCCTTTCTCCTCCCCTTCTCCTTCTT
>NW_017687239.1:0-6146 GCF_001879085.1 Nicotiana attenuata | reverse complement strand
CTTATCAGCAACTTTTATCAATTTCTGGGTCTTTTTTATGTTCTCCCGAGCCTGGGGAGTGAGTTTTGCTATTCTCTTGCCTTTACCCACTTGGGAGGAACCACCTCTCCCGGGTTGTTGTGATTGTTTGCCTCCCCTTTGTTTAACCATTATCTGCAAAGATAAGCATCTAACATTGTTAGTTTAAGCACATGCAGTGAAACAGGTGAATGAAATAGATTGCAGAGATAATTGCAGTCCACAGTTGCAGAACAGGTTGCAGAACATAGCACCGCGGACCACATAAAACAGGAGTGCGGCTGCGTTGGAGGCACCGCAGATCGCACAAAAGTGACCGCGGTCCGTGGTGGGCAAAGGTCCCAAAACATAACTCTCTGAATCTCCCACCGCGGTCCGCACAAAAAGGGACCGCGGCCGCGGTGGGCTAGCGCGGACCGCACAAACTGTAATGCGGCCGCGCTGGAAACATTTAACTTGAAATCACAAGAGCACCGCATTTCGCACAAACATGCAACACGGACTGCGTCAGGGCAGCGCGGTCGTGCAAAGGCGACCGCGGTCCGCGCTGAGCTAGGGTTTACGGGCACTAAGTTAGGGTTTCATTTTTACCATACTTGTTCAAGTTTTTACACCTACTTTGTCCCTACTCAGTTCACCCATTGATTAAGCACATTCAACACATAACCCCGGTTTTAAACTATCCTAAACTAACAATTAAATAAAAAGAAGAAGCTAAAGCTACTGGGCAAGCCATAAAAATGATGATATAAAATTAATTAATCACAAATGCATGAAATGTTACCAGGTTTGTGAAGATTGAATGCAATTAGTCCAATCAAGCAAGAGTTACGGTCTCAGAAAGGGATGAATAGTAGATTTAGGGCTCTGGGTTTCCAAATTGCGAAAAGGGTACAATGAGACCCTTGGTCTCTATTTATAGACAACCCGTGGGCCCCTTACTTACCTACCAGCGCGGCCGCACAAAAGCGACCACGGACCACGCTGGGTTTCAACATATGAAGTTTCAGAAGGCAATCTTGGCACGACCGCGTTAAAGTATACCGCGGCCGCGAAGGTCCACCGCGGCCCGCACAAACTTGACCGCGGCCGCGGTGGAAAACTTCAGAGAGCATTATATTTGGATCATGCCAGTGCGGACCGCGCAGAATAGTACCGCGATCGCACTGGCAAACTTCAAAGACTGTTCAATTTGTTCCAACTTATTTTGCACTGCATCAACACAAGCCCTGCAACATGTCATAACCAATTAGCTCAAAAATCCTAAACTACAAAGAAAATCAAAGAAAAAAAGAAAAAAGAAACATGGGTTGCCTCCCAAGAAGCGCCTGATTTAACGTCGCGGCACGACGCATGTTACCATCACATCACTTCAAATGAATGAGTGTCACCACGTGGCTGTCATCAAACTTCCCCAAATAATGCTTGACACGATGCCCATTGACCCGGAAAACTTCACCATTCTTGTTCTTGAGATCAAGAGTACCAAACGGAGTCACACATACAACTTCAAATGGCGCACTCCACTTTGACTTGAGCTTTCCCGGAAATAACCTCCACCGGGAGTTGAAAAGAAGAACCATATCACCAACCTTGAATTCCTTTCCCCGAGCATATTTGTCATGGAGATACTTCATCTTGTCCTTATACAAGGACGAGCTGGAGTAGGCATCAAATCTAAACTCATCAAGCTCATTAAGTTGCTCAACACGGAGATTCTCCACAACGTCCCTTTCCAAGTTCAACTTTCTCAAGGCCCACATAGCCTTGTGTTCCAATTCGACCGGAAGATGGCAAGCTTTCCCAAACACCAACCGGTACGGGGACATACCAATTGGGGTCTTGTAAGCCGTCCGGTACGCCCATAAGGCGTCATCCAACTTTTTCGACCAATCGGTCCTATTAGCATTGACCATCTTGGACAAGATACTCTTTATTTCTCGGTTGGAGACTTCCACTTGACCACAAGCTTGAGGATGATAGGGGTGGTCACTTTGTGATTTACTCCATACTTGGCAAGCAATGAATCAAAAGCCTTGTTGCAAAAGTGAGACGCCCCATCACTAATGATAGCACAAGGGGTGCCAAACCTTGTGAAAATACTCTTTTTCAGGAATGCCACAATACTCCGGGCTTCATTGTTGGGTAAAGCCATGGCTTCAACCCACTTTGAGACATAGTCCACCGCCACGAGAATATAAGTATTCTCACAAGAGCTCACGAAAGGACCCATGAAATCAATGCCCCAAACATCAAAAATATCCACCTCGAGAATCGTATTGAGAGGCATCTCATCCCTTTTTTGAAATTCTGCCGGCTCTTTGGCATGCATCACATCTCTTTACCAAGTCACTAGCATCTTTAAACAAAGTCGGCCAATAAAAACCGCAACTCAAGACCTTTGAAGCCGTTCTCACCACTCTGTGATGGCCACCATAGGGGGAGGAGTGACAAGCCTCCAAAATGCTCAATTGTTCACCTTCCGGGACACATCTTCTAATCACACCATCCGTGCAAATTTTAAATAAGTAAGGATCATCCCAATAAAAATCCAAACTATCCCGCTTGAGTTTCTTCCTTTGGTTGGAAGAGAGCTCACACGGGACAATTTCGGTCACAATGAAGTTGCGATGTCCGCGAACCATGGCATGTCACACATTGACACGGAAAGAAGTTGCTCGTCGGGGAATGTATCATTTATCTCAAGGCTGTCACATGGCCTCCCTTCTTCCTCCAACCGGGACAAACGGTCCGCAACTTGGTTCTCACTTTCCTTCTGGTCCACTATTTCTAAGTCAAATTCTTGAAGAAGTAACACCCATCTCATGAATCTTGCCTTGGAATCCTTCTTGGTCATCAAATACCTAAGGGCGGCATGGTCCGTGTGCTCAATCACCTTGGCCCCCATAAGATAAGGCTGAAATTTCTCCATGGCAAATACAATGGCCAATAACTCCTTCTCCGTCACCGTGTAATTTCGTTGAGCTTCATTCATAGTCTTACTTGCATAATACACGGGATGGAAAATTTTGTTAACCCGTTGACCCAACACCGCCCCCACTGCAACATCACAAGCATCACACATTAGTTCAAAGGGTAAACTCCAATTAGGTGCGGTTATGATAGGGGTAGTGGTCAACTTGTGCTTTAAAAGTTCAAAGGCCCCCATGCATTTTTCATCAAAAACAAACTTGGCATCTTTCTCTAGCAATTTGCAAAGGGGATTCACAACCTTCGAGAAGTCTTCGATAAACCGCCAGTAGAACCCGGCATGCCCAAGAAAACTCCTCACCCCTTTGACAGAAGTAGGGGGAGGGAGCCTTGAAATCACCTCAATCTTCACCTTGTCTACTCAATCCCATGCTTTGAAATCTTGTGACCCAATACTATACCTTCTTCAACCATAAAATGGCATTTTTCCTAATTGAGAACGAGGTTAGTTTCTTCACATCGAGCCAAGACTCTATCCAAATTTACCAAGCATTCATCAAAAGAGTCACCAACCACACTAAAGTCATCCATAAATACCTCCAATATGTCTTCCACCATGTCGGTGAAAATAGCCATCATGCAACGTTGGAAGATCGCCGGAGCATTGCACAACCCGAATGGCATCCGAGAGAAAGCAAATGTACCATAGAGGCATGTAAAAGTGGTCTTCTCTTGGTCCTCCGGGGCAATTAAGATTTTATTGTAGCCCGAGTACCCATCCAAAAAACAATAGAATGCTCGCCCCACAAGGCAATCAAGCATTTGATCGAGGAATGGCAAGGGAAAATGATCCTTGCGGGTCACCTTGTTGAGTTTCTGGTAGTCCATACAAACTCTCCACCCGATAATGGTTCGAGTGGGAATAAGCGCATTGTTGTCGTTGGTCAGCACCGTCATCCCTCCTTTCTTTGGCACACATTGGACTGGAGAAGTCCACGAGCTATCGGAGATTGGATAAACCACACCGGTGTCAAGCCACTTGATAACCTCTTTCTTTACCACTTCTTACATCGCCTCATTTAGTCTTCTTTGATGTTCGAGGGAAGGCCTTGCATCCTCCTCCGAGATGATCTTATGCATGCAAAATACGGGGCTTATTCCCCTAATGTCCGCCAGAGTCCATCCTATTGCCCTTTTTCGCCTTTGAAGCACCCCCTAAAGTGGCCTCAACCTGCAAGTTAGTAAGGCAAGAAGAAAGAATAACTGGGAGAGTTGAATTAGAGCCCAAAAATTCATACCTGAGGTGAGGAGGAAGTGGCTTCACTTCCAACACCGGTGGCTCCTCAATGGATGGCTTAGTTGGTGGAGTTTTGCGGTTTTCAAGATCCAAAGATAACTTCCTAGGCTCATATGAATATGAACCCATACCATGCAATGCATTCACGCACTCCACTCTGCTAGCATCATCATTGACATCCATGTTAAGAAGCACGGCCTCAAGAGGATTTTCAACATTTATCATGGAATTTGTGTCATCCACTATCACAGCTGTGACAATGTCCACAAATTAACACACCTCCGTGCTATTGGGTTGTATCATTGATTTGCAAACATGGAATACCACCTTCTCATCTCCCACTCAGAATGTCAACTCACCCGCTTCAACATCAACCAAGGCCTTCCCCTTAGCTAGGAAAGGTCTCCCAAGAATAATCGGCACATTAAAGTCCACTTCACAATCCAATATGACAAAGTCGGCCGGCAATATGAATTTGTCCACCCGGACAAGAACGTCATCAATTATACCCAAAGGCCGCTTCATCGACCGGTCTGCCATTTAAAGTCTCATCGAGGTTGGCCTAGGTTTCCCAATTCCCAAAGTCTTGAAGACTGAATAAGGCATCAAATTAATGCTAGCCCCCAAGTCATAAAGGGCCTTAGCAAACTCCGCACTAGCGATAGTGCAAGGGATATTAAAAGCTCCAGGGTCTTCAAGTTCGGGTCCATAGAATGCACTATCGCACTAACTTGGTCAGTCAACTTTATTGTTTCACAATCCATGGAACGCTTCTTTGTGACCAAATCCTTCATGAACTTTGCATAGCCCGGAATTTGTTCAAGTGCCTCCACCAAAGGCACATTGATTGTAAGGCTTTTCATCATATCTATGAACTTCTTAAATTGATTGTCACTCTTTTGCTTTGCTAACCGCTGAGGATAAGGTGGAGGTAGTCTAGGCAAAGGTGCCTTGGCTTTTGGCATCACCGGCTCCGGCATGTCCATTATGTGCTCCCTAGACGGGTACACGGCCTCTTGAGTGTCCACCTCGGCCTCATCAATATCTATCCTCATTTCATTGTTCACATTTGTCTCAACCACATCTTCAACAATCAAAGGACCCACATCTTCTTGGAACCCAACATCATCATTCACAACTCGATTTTCATTCGAGGCATGCACATCACCGCCTCTCCCACATCTTGTTGTAACTCCCATCACATGATTGTTACCTCCCTTCGGGTTCACTAACGTATCACTTGGTAGAGCACCCTTAGGTCGGGTATTCAAAGCTTGAGAAATTTGGCCTAGTTACACTTCTAGGTTCCGGATAGATGTTTTATGAGAAGCCAATTATGCATCGGAGTCTTGGTTCTTTTTCATCATTTGTTCGAACATCATTTCTATCCTCCCCATATCACTTCCTGAAGAACTGGACCCTTGAGATTGAAAGGGGGGTGGATGGTTCGGTTGTTGGTACATGGGGGGCCTTTGAAAGCCTTGCCCCCAGTTGCCTTGATTTCCGCCATTATTCCACCCTCCTTGATTGTTGTTGTTGTTGCTCCAATTATTATTGTTCCCGTTCCAATTGCCTTGATTGTTGCCTTGGTTACCCCAATTGCTGTTTTTATTTTTGTTGTTCCAATTGCTACCACCTTGTTGTTGGTTATTGTTATTCCAATTACCGTTGCCTTGTTGATTGCCCCAATTTCCTTGGGGACGCCATTGTTGATTCCCTTGATTTCCTCTATTCCCTTGGTAGTTATTGTCATATTGACATTCCTCGCTTTGATCATCATAGCACTCATTCGAATAACCACCACCATCATGTTGTTGTCAAATTGCTCACCATTAGCTTGAGGTTGTTGTTGTCCTCTTTGCCTCCTTTTTAGCTATAGAAACACCTTCCATTGCATTGA
>NW_017687238.1:5397-6146 GCF_001879085.1 Nicotiana attenuata | reverse complement strand
ATGACTTGTGTGCAAAATTTGAGGTTAATTGGAGTTGGATTGGTATGTTTCGGCATTAGTTTTAGAAGTTAGAAGTTCATAAGTTCCTTAGGCTTGAATCGAGGTGCGATTCATGATTTTAGTATTGTTTGATATGATTTGAGGCTTCGAGCGAGTTCGTATCATGTTTTAGGGCTTGTTGGTATGTTCGGACAGGGTCCCAAGGGCCCCGGGTGTGTTTCGAATTGAGTTCGGACCAATTGTTCTTGAAATGGAATTGCTGGTTTTCTGAGTCTTGTTTCCTTCATCGCGTTCGCGGAGAATGTGCCGCGATCGGTGGAGTAGTTTGTGGCATATGGAATTTTACTCTTCGCATTCACGAAGTAAGGGACACGATCGTTGTATTTGAGGAGTTTGTGAATCTTGAACGTGTGAGGGGGATCGCGTTCGCGTATAAGGAAGGTGAGGCTAGGGCTGAGGCATGCGATGTTCTTCTTGATCGTGTGGCCTGAGACATGATCGCATAAGTTGAGCAAGCTATTCATCTCGTTCGCGACTGAGCTCTCGCGATCGCGTAGGAGGTTTTGTGAGCTGGGAGAATTTGTTCTCCGCTATCGCGTGTGTTTTTTCGCAATCGTAAGGCAATGACTGGGCAGCAGTACTTAGTTTCAAACAGAGGGTTTTGTTCCATTTTTCATCTTTTTGAGCTAGAGATCTCGGTTTTTCGGTGATTTTGAAGAGATTAACAGGAGTTGATTGGGTAAAGTGAT
>NW_017687238.1:0-765 GCF_001879085.1 Nicotiana attenuata | reverse complement strand
TATTATTGTAAAACATTATGTTATGACTTCTTGGCAAGTTGTAGTTTTTGGGCACGTTGACGTGCGATTTGTGATATGTGTGATAATGATACCCATGCGGTGGTATAGGATTAGGGTTGATACGCATGTGGTAAGATAAGGTGGCTAGATACACATGTTGCTAGGGGAATACTTGAAGCCACGCAGTGTGATAAGGTGGGCTAAAACTTGGGTAGCTATTTCGAAAAATAATTTTCAAAACTAAAAGCAAGGCTCCCCCGGTGGTATAAAGAAAGACTGTGATTTGATTTGTGAAATGAGACTACAAGGCGGTACCTTGGTAGTGATTCTTGTTGATACCTTTCATTTACATCACTTGTTTTTGTTTTGCATCATTTCCTTGACATTCTTATTACGTGTTTTCTTCTGTGATGTCTTAATTGCCTTAATTTCAGTGTAGCTATTTGTCACACCTCCTTTTTTACACACCTACCCCAAAGGATAAATGTATAATGGAGTTTTTCCATTTAAAGTGACATTATTCGAAATGGGATTATTTATTTATTTTTAGAGTCGCCATACTAGTCTGAATGACGTCAACATAACATCTTCTTTTTGATAAGTATGTCAATATAACATTTAACTAGAGCACTATTCAAAACGTCCTTTCCACCTAAAACTTCCCAGCAACCGAAGTAAAGAGAGTTTCATAACTCCTAGATAAAAGAATCACAGATCAGTGGTCCAGCCTTCTCTCTGCTAAATATTAACTTTATCATTCAAATC
>NW_017687237.1:5246-6146 GCF_001879085.1 Nicotiana attenuata | reverse complement strand
TATACTCTAATTAGCGGAAATACAGCCCAATACAACCCTAATCCGGGGTGTCACAAGTCACGAGCATCATTAGAGTACAAATCAACTACAGGGCCTGAAATATACAAAATATGACAGATAACAAAAAGGAAGACATGCAGTGCTGCGAATGCTGGCAGTCACCTCGCTAAACTCTGTAACTTAGCCTCCGATCAGCTCAAAACCCGCTATCGGGTGAACAAATACCTGCATCTGCACACAAGGTGCAGGGAGTAAAGTGAGTACTCCAACTCAGTGAGTAATAAGGATAAATAACAACTGAGTAGTAAGAAATCACGTAAAGCAAACCATCATGCTATATAGGGACAGTGAAAAACCCTTTGAGAGAAAGCAGTGAAGCTGTAAAACCTTTAGAAATATCTTAGCTCAGTTTAAAACCTCTTTTGAAAATGACCTTTTCAACAATTATGCAATTGAATACAAAAGAAATAGTGTAGATAAGCGCAGAAGTCCGCCTCTCGGGCACCACACTCGGTTATCATTTAATAACAGAGCAACAGGTAAATATTGCAAGAAGTAGCACAAACAGCATATAATGGCAGACAATGAAATAAGGTAAACACATCAAACAGTACCGGTACCGCTGCGGCGTGCAGCCCGCTCCACATATCGCTGCGGCGTGCAGCCCGATCCATTTATCGTCGACGGCGCTCACTGGGGGTGTGCAGCTCCGGGAGGGCCCCGTACGGCCCAAGCGCAATATCAAGCCATCTTGTGGCATCAGACTAGGCCCTCGGCCTCATAACCATATTCCGTATCACACTGCTGCGGCGTGCAGCCTGATCCAAAAGTANTCCTCACAACACAGGCCCCACGGCCTTACTCAGGTCCAAAAATCACATAGCCTCTCGGGCAACCAGT
>NW_017687237.1:0-727 GCF_001879085.1 Nicotiana attenuata | reverse complement strand
CGGGAGTCGTGATGGCGCCTACTGTCGGAGCTAGGCAAGCCAAGTATTAAAACATTTTCTGATAACATCACAACGATATAAATAAAACGAGCCATTTAAAATAAAAGCGAAAGTCTTAAAAACATAGATAACTGAAAACCAAATGCGGAAGTTTAAATACAACTCTACCCAGGTCCGGTGTCACTAACTCACGAACTACTAAAGAGTGCTAAAAACAAGTCAGAATAGAAGTACATCAATGTTTGTCTCGGTACAAGGAAAACAAACTAATAACATGGAAGGGACTCCGGCCTGCGGACGTCAGCTAGGCTACCTCGAAAGTCCCTGGACTGAAGTCAGCTCCCGATCAAATCCTACTGCTGAGGCCCAAAGCTGCTCCTGGATCTGTGCAAAAAGATGCACAGAGTGTAGCATCAGCACAACCGACCCCATGTGCTGGTAAGTGCCTGGCCTAACCCCGGCGAAGTAGTGACGAGGCTAGACAGGACCTACCAAAAACAACCTGTGCAGATATATATGTATATACAAGTGCAACGAAATAACAGCAGAAAATACCAATTAAGGCGGGAGGGGACATGCTTAGGGGAAATACAGATGAAAATAACTTATGAGAAGTAAACACGAAACTATATCAGATCTCATAATCTATATAAGTGGTCGGCGTGCCACACGATCCCATTTCATAATATATAACTAGGTGGTCGGCGTGCCACACGATCCCATTTCA
>NW_017687236.1:5406-6146 GCF_001879085.1 Nicotiana attenuata | reverse complement strand
GTTAGTTACATAAAATTGCATAAAGTTGTATTAGGCGAGCCCAGTACGCTGGGCGTTGGGCGTGTCCGGGGCGTAAGCCCCGATGGCCGAGGCATAAATCTCACGGAACTAAGCCCCACACATAAGCCCAGGGGCATTTTACAAGTGCTCCGCCACGGGGCGAGTCCCAATTCTGCCTTTTAAAACAGAGGTTTGAGCTATACTTTAAAAAATATGGCAATATACAAAATTATTGTCCATGGATGTAAACTGGACCCTTTGGGTCCTAAGCTCTTTCAGTTTCCCATCCCCATTCCCTTATGTGTGTTTGAGTTAAGGTTTGGCCTGGCAGCATCCATATTGCTGTCCAGGGTTGAACCTGATCTTCAATAGGTCCTAACTCTCCAATGTTTGGCTAGTGGGCTGGTCAGGGGTGTGCCAGCATTTTATGTTGCTGGGCATGACCACCAGCCTGCCTTGCCATCCCTTATATCCCTCTACTGCACTTACACTTGTTCCTAGACTTTATGTTCTGCCCCCCTCCAATGAGCCTTGCCTTGGGACCTTGAGCTCCCTCTGAACTTGGACATTGGAGGGCTGGCCCTTCCACACTGCACTTTCATTCAGTTCTGATATCTGGGTGTGAGCATTTCCTGGAGTTCTTGAAATTCCTTGGAACTTTGACTACATCCCAGATAAGAGAAAGGCTTTGGAACCTGATCCTGGCAGTTGGCTCGATATCATATTGTTAGACGTTGGGT
>NW_017687236.1:0-3478 GCF_001879085.1 Nicotiana attenuata | reverse complement strand
GCTCAAAGCTGCTGGTTATGTCACCCCCATCCCTGCTGCAACCCCCGAGAATCCTTCTCAATGGGTTAACCCAAACCAAGCCCTATGCATACCACTCCGGCATGAAAACGGCACACCATCGATGAACTGCCGCTCTTTGAAAGACAAAATACAGTCTTTGATTGATAACAAGATCATTGTGGCAAAAGAACCCGCTCCAAACGTCTGCAACAATCCTCTGCTAGACCATAAGGGTGGAGGTATCCACATGATTGAAGTAGAAGATGACTGGGATCCCGAGGGATCAATCGGGTTTATCGCAGAAGGTGATGACCCAAAGATACCGGCAACTACTCTCAAACCAATCATAGTCCAGATCCAACCGTCCGAGGACGCTGAGGTGAATATGTCTATACCTCTTGAGTTTGAAGCAGCGCTACCCGCGAAGACACCAGCGCCAATTGAGGTTGAATTCGCGCCTCCGGCAAATGCACCTGCACCATTTGAGGTTGCAGTTTTGCCACCCAAGGCGCATGTTCCACTCAAAGTGGCGATGTCAACCACGCCACCCTTCTATGAAAATGCTATACCCTGGGACTATGCAGCCGAGGCGAGAAGGAAGGGCAAGGCCAGGACTGAAGAAACTGTCGCAGCACAGTGTATGACAAGAACTGGTAGAGTCTATACCCCTGACATCTAGCTGAATCAAGCAAGCAGGCCTCTAATCGGCCACCCCTCATTGAGACAGGTCCGGATGACCTTTGGAGGAAAGTACAGGCCAAGGAGTATTCGGTCATCAACCAGTTGAACAAGACGCCAGCACAAATATCCATTCTCTCTTTGCTGCAAAATTCTGAGATGCACAGGAATGCTTTGTTGAAGGTGTTGAATGAAGCGTACGTACCAAATAACATCACTAGCGGGGAAATGGCTAATATGGTAGGACAAGTGCTGGAAAGCCATAAGATCACCTTTCAAGAGGACGAGCTGCCACCTGAAGGGCTGGGGCAACAAAGCACTGCGCATCACCGTGCAATGCGAAGATTATTTCATTACCTGAATCCTGATCGATGGAGGATCCAGTCTTAACATTTGTCTGCTGATAACGCTCAAGAAGTTGGGTAAAGGGCTGCATGAGATAAAGGATGGAGCAATCAATGTGAAAGCTTTCGATGGTTCTCAGAGGTCTACCATTGGTGAGATTAGTCTATGCCTGCAGATGGGACCAACCTGGTTCGAGGTCGATTTCCAGGTAATAGATGTACCAGCGTCTTACAACTTGCTGTTGGGACGGCCATGGATCCATGCTGCTGGGTGTCACACCTCCTTTTTTACACCCCGAGGGATATATAAAGGAGTTTTTCCAATTAAAGTGAAATTATTCGAAATGGGATTATTTAAATTATTTAATCAGAGTCGCCACTTGGAATATTTTAGTTGGTGTCCCAAGTCACCGGTTTATTTTTAATCCCAAATCGAGGAAATTTTGACTTTCCTTTTGAAGTCTGCGAACCAGAAATTCTAGATAAGGAATTCTGGTAACCCGGGAGAAGGTGTTAGGCATTCCCGGGTTCCGTGGTTCTAGCATGGTCGCTTAGCAATTTATACTTGGCTTAATTGTTTAACTACTCATTTTTAAGACCTATGTGCAATTATCTTTTTACCGCTTTTAAATCACTTGATTATTCGTAATTAAAGAATTGAGTTACGCATACGTATACTCTTTTCCTTTGGCGCGTCAAAACCATGTCACGCGAACGTGTCCACGATTAATAACGCTTTGTTTATTTATTAGGAAAATTTGGTTGAAGTTGCACGAACGCATACCTCGAGTCTTTTAAGAATTTAATTTGCAATTATATTACGCGAACGTATATATAATCGCAATACTAATCTAAATCGGGCCTAAAGCAAACTACGATCATTGATTATTTATTAAAATCTAAGTTATGAAATTAATACGAGGGCCATGATTATAACTTGTCTAATATGGCTCACCTCAAGTCCATTTTAAGAATCTAATTAATTAAGGAAAAACTTAAAGGGATTCTAATTAATGGTTCGAACCTATGTAGCAACTAACAGGCACTGTATTAAGCAACCAATTGCCTAAAAAAAGAAATTGCCTCCACAATAAAGCAACTAAGCGGAGGAGCTGAATTTGATGAAACGAAACAGGCCCAAGTAACAAAAAGGTAAACAATCCATTTACAGATGCCTTCAGGCTTGGGCCCAAAATAAGCCCAATTTTTAGTGGAAGGGTGAGTGCTCAAGCCATGGAACAGGCAGCTGAGTCTAAAATTGAACTTTCATTAACTGGGCCAGCATTAGGCCAGAACCAAACATTTGTGCAAAGTCATTTAAATGCAAATTAACCAAGACTATACGAAACATGAAATTGAACTAACATTTTATTTCTGAATTTCAACTACTTGAACATGAACCAACTAATTGGACTCTTGGATTTTTAACTTTCATGCATCTTTGGGCCAAACCCGCTATGGACAAATACCGCAGCAACACATGAACAAGTCACTGGGCTTAGGAAGCAGGCCCAAATAGCAATGGGCATATTATTCTTCCTTGCAAGTGACCTTAAAGTCCCAGGCCCAAGAAATTTAAAATTTTGCAAGAGCCAAGGCGGAAGAGCATGACTCAATGTCGAGTCCCTACTAACGCAGAAGCTTTATAGGCCATTAGCTCACATTACACTAAAATAACACATTTTTATCCTCAATTTCACTGATAACCAAACCAAACAGATATTCATGCTTACATTAAATTCTAAGCTAATCTCACAAATGAACAAAATGAAATTTAAACTCAGTTAAAATCCTTTTCCAATACCAACAATAACAAAATTCAGAGAATTGACCCATCTTTCATTTGGATCCCAAATCATTCTCAAGTTCCCAATAGAATCAAATTGACAAGCAAGCATGGATTTATCTTACAAACATTTTAATGATATAAGAGAAACTAAGCTAACCAGTATAATATAGGACTTACTACAGAATACTACAAAAATGGAAAAAACAGTAGACATAAAACTCAAAACACAACTCTTATTCAATCAGACTCCCACTCAAAACACACATTCACAATCACTTGTCATCCATGGTTTCGAAAATTACCTGGAAATTAAAAGCGAAACAAAAGAGTGAAGAATCAGCAATCAGCAGCAGCAGAATAAACCCAGAGTCAGCAATAGAACAGTATCCTAACAGCAGTTCAAACCAGACTTTCAAAAACCAAAACTCAAACCATTTTACACCCAAGTACAAGGCTGTGAACCTTTTTTTTCAGAATTTCTAGCTCACAAAAGGATCAGAAAACCAGAACCAAGCTGAATTTAAGCAGTGTTCACCAAGAAATGCAGAGTTTTCAATGTTCTTTCAAAGCTTTTCTCAAGACTCAGCCGTTTCAAATTTTTAGGGATTTTAGTCTCTAATTTTTCTGACTTGTGAGTGAAGAAGAGTGCCTATATAGGCAAGTCTAG
>NW_017687235.1:5213-6146 GCF_001879085.1 Nicotiana attenuata | reverse complement strand
CCAACACATCCTAAACATCATCCAAACTTGTTCCAATTATCAAAACACTTCAAACAACACCAAAATCATCAATTTACATCGAATTCAAGCCTAAGTTCTTCTAAATCTTTCAAAACACGCATTCGATCAAAAACCCACCAAAATACCTCCGAATTACCTGAAATTTTGCACACATGTCCAAAATCACCTAACGGAGCTACTGCAACTCTCGGAATTCCATTCCGACCCTCGGATCAAAATCTCACCTATCCATCGGAATTCGCCAAAATGCCAACTTTGCCAATTCAAGCCTAATCCTACTCCGGACCTCCAAAATCACTTCCGATCGCACTCCTAAGTCACAAATCACCTCCCGAAGCTAACCGAATCACCGGAATTCACAACCGAGCCTTCTAACTAATAAGTCAACGTTCGGTTGACTTTTTCCAAACCAAACCTTCCTTAAAGAGACTAAGTGTCTCATTTCCTATCCAAACCAATTCAATTCAACTCTAACTCACCCGTTGCTAATAATAAAACATGAAAGAGCAATAAATGGGGAAAACGGGGCTGTAATACATGAGACGACGGGTTGGGTCGTCACACTTCTTGCCTTTCTCCTTTTTCTTTCTTCATTGTGACTAACTTCTGTTGATCACCTCGGGCTGTTGCCTCGTGTTCTTGCCGCGAGCTTCTTTTGTTGCTGACCTGATTTGCATTCTAAAGTGAATTCTCTTATTCTCCAGGTAGGCACATGATTGCTAAAACTTGAAATAAATGCCTCTGTTCTCCAGGCGGGCTCCTGATTGCTAAAACTTGAAATAAATGCCTCTGTTCTCCAGGCGGGCTCCTCATTGCTAAAACTTGAAATGTATTCCCTTGTTCTCCAGGTGGGCGCCTGATTGCTGAAATTTGAAATATATTCCCTTGTTCTCCAGGTGGCGCCTGATTGCT
>NW_017687235.1:0-313 GCF_001879085.1 Nicotiana attenuata | reverse complement strand
CTGATTGCTAAAACTTGAAATAAATGCCTCTGTTCTCCAGGCAGGCTCCTGATTGCTAAAACTTAAAATAAATGCCTCTGTTCTCCAGGCGGGCTCCTGATTGCTAAAACTTGAAAACAAATGCCTCTGTTCCCCAGGCGGGCTCCTGATTGCTAAAACTTGAAATAAATGCCTCTATTTTCCAGGCGGGCTCCGGATTGCTAAAAACTTGAATTAAGTGCCTCTGTTCTCCAGGCGGGCTCCTGATTGCTAAAACTTGAAATAAATGCCTCTGTTCTCCAGGCGGGCTCCTGACTGCTGAAACTTGAAATAA
>NW_017687234.1:1724-6146 GCF_001879085.1 Nicotiana attenuata | reverse complement strand
CTATCGACTCAGTCATACTCGATTTTTGCCATTTTTTCAAAATTTGTTTGGCTCAAATTGGTCCTCTCGTATGGAGAGCAGTAGCTTGTTTAAGGTATGTATCGGTAAAGGCTGATGTTGATTTTACCTTCTCTCATTTAATTCATCTTTATCACCCCAAGCTGTTCCGCAATGATGTTTTTACTCTAACTGCAAGAAGTAAAAGGGGTTTGGTAAGCCCTGAAGATGATAAAGATCGAGGCTGGTACACCCATTATGTTGCGGTACCCACGGTTGATTTGCTGGGTGAATCAAATATTCCTTTTCCTGAGAAATGGAACCTTGCACGTAAGTATTTCTTTCTTACCGTATCTGTTTTATTTCAACTCCTTTTCTAATTTCATTCTTTTTTGCTTTTTTGTAGCAACCATGGGAGATGTGGAACCCGTTCCTAATTTCCGTGGTTGGGTAGATGCTATTTTGAAAGCCGTGCCTATGGAGGCACGAACCTGGAAATCTATTTCTAACAAACATGGTTGGAAAGTAAAAACTCACGGTATGCGTCCCTTATTGTTTCCCGTATGTTAAATTCTTTCCCCTCTTTTAACTCTTTATCCTTCTTTTTGTCAGGATTTGCTATTCGAGGAATGTCAGCTGAAGTAGCTATTGCCCTTCGAGCTTCTTTTGGTACTCCTCTTTCTTTGGAGAGAGCACAAGCTACGCTGTCAAAGAGGAAAGTTGTTGAAGAGGATTCTGAGGATGATGAAGATGAAGACACCTCTTTGGTAGTTAGACCTAGAGCCAGGAGACGCATCATTTCCGAAGATGAAGCTGAAATTTCTCCTACCCGTGCCTCCTCTCCTGTTAATATTGTTTCCGATGATGAAACCATTCCCAGGGACACCATTGAATCCACTCAACGTCTCTTCACTGACGGTTTCGAAAGTGGTGAACTAGGTCCGGTTTTAGATGAGGTTCCTCTTTCCTCTTCCATTCCTATTCCTCCTTTGGTTTCAAGTACATCTTTGCCCATTTTATCTGTTCCTGCTTCTTTGCCAATTTCTGCTCCCTTACCTGCTTCGACTCCCTCGACTCCTGTTATTTTCACCTCTTCTACCGTTCCTCCTATAGCTCCCCCTTCCTCTGTTCAGCATGCAGAGGAGGGTTCCAGTAGCAGAAGTTTGGCTATGAGGAGTGTAACACTTGAGGTTCCTGCTAATAACAGTCTTTTAAGGAAGTCTGGTGGAGCAGATGTCTGGCTTAAGCCTTTAATTGGAGACATTGAGAAGAAGAAGAAGATGGACAGTCATAGTTGCTTAACTTTGATGAATGACATAGTTCATTCTACGTTGAAGGTATTCTTCCTTTACTTTCTAATAAGTTTTTTTTTATCTCTAGACTCTTATCTTCATGAGTTATCTTTGTAGGCCAACCTTATTGGCACGGAATTAATGGGAAGAATTTCCCTTTTAGAAAAGAAGGCTCGTGAGTCTGATAAGACTATTCTCGAGGCTGAGGTAGCTAAGGAAGCCCAGCTGGAAGCAACTAATTGGAAGGAACAGTTTAAAAATGCTCAAGAAACGATAAAAGAATTGCAAGAAAGCAACCGTAACCTGGAGCAGCAAAAGCGGACTCTGACTTCGGAATTAGCGAAAGCCAAGGCTTCTTCTAGTAAAGCCGAGAAGGACAAGGAGCGCCTTGAGTGTTCCTTTTCAGAGCAATTATCAAAGTCAAGTGAAGAAATCAGAGAACTTAAGGCACTCTTGAACAAGAAAGAAGAGTATGCAGGAGAGTTAGTACAAAACTTGACTCAAGCTCAAGCTGATTTGAAGATCTCCTCTGATAAGGTTCATGCATTAGAGAGTTCTCATGCCTCCCTTGAAGCTACCCTTGATTCCACTTTAGCTGAAAATCAAGTGTTAAAGAATGATCTTGCTATGTGGGAAAGGGATTATGAACTTCTTGAGGAGAAATTTAACATAGAGGTGAGTTGGGCTTTTCTAAACTCTCGTCGTGATGCTTTAACTGAGGCCAGTCAAGAAAACTTTGATTTAGAATCGGAATTGGCCAAGGTTTTGAAAACCATTGAGATGACCCAACAACCACTTGACTTTCCTTCTCCGGTAGATGAAGCTCCCGTGGCTGAAGAACCTTTAAATGAAGAAGCCGCTGCTGTGGCAATTGAAGTTGAAAATGTTGCAATTCCAGCTCCCGAGGGTGAAACTTCTATGAATCAGTTTGAGGAAGCCGAGGCTTCCGTGACTCTTGCTCCCCTAGATGAATCTAACATTTCAATCCCAGCTGAAACAGCTTCTGTTGTTGTTTCTTCAAAAGTTACCGTTCCTGAAAGTGAAGCTGATATCACAACTTCTGATGTTCCAGCCCCTCAGTGACCAGTTTATGTTTTCAAACTTTATTTTTATTTGCTTTGTTGATTGGTGGGTTTATCCCTTAGTCAGTTTTTAGGGATTTTTTAGAAAAAGTCCTTAGTTATCATAATGGGGCACTTGTAAAAAAAATTTTTTGTTGACTAAGTTTTTACTTAGTCTTTTTAACTATATAAAGAAGTTTATTAGTACTTCAATATGTTCTATTCTTGCCTTTTTCTTATCTATTTAGGACTTATAGAATAGTTTAGCATTTTTAAACTTTGAAAATGCTTTATGATCCTTCTCATGACTTATTAACATGAGGCTTATAAAAGAGGGCCCTTTTATATACATCGACACTTAATGAAGAAGACGTCTCAACTTCATAATGGTGTTACAATACGATGAAAGAAATAGGAACACACATGTTTCGTTTAGAATCACTTTGACAAATTTTTATTCACGAACTTTGACAAGCTTTTGAATATTACATGTATTAAAATACATCTATAACTTTCTCGTAGCTGTTTTTCTTGTAACAGATTTTTGCAAAATAAATATAATTCAAACAAGGTTTTTCCTTATAACCCGTTTCAGTATATAGTCATGACCCTATCTTCATGTACTAGGAAGGGCTTGAGAGGTGACTCCATTGTTCTCATGAGTTTGAGCACTATGATGAATGTTTTGTATCCTCATTTGTTTTGATGGGAAAGAACATAATGATGAATGCTAAGGTTCCGTAACTTCTGCTCGACACTTGTCTCTTTGTTTTTCGACTTTCGTTTGCATATCTGTTTTCCCGCACGTATCTGTATACAATATGAAGTCCCCCAAGTGTTTGAGCGGTGAAGTATGAAGCCTCGAGCACTTGGTAGTCTCCTTCACCTGGTCCTTTTCCTGAAAAGGAAATACATACGGGACTCGGGGGTGCGATTATAGATGAAGACTGCTTAACCCGTGTATACTTCTATCAGAATAATTGTAACCCTGGGCTAGGAATTTTAGTTTATTCCCTTTTGCCTTACAGGTCGTGACTCATCATTTAGTACGGGTTAGCGTTTTGCCTATCATCTAAAATCATTAGTAAAATTTTAACAATTCAAAAAATAAATAATTTAACATGGTGATACCTGACCGTGGATTTTTCCTTAGAAGTAGTATCTCTTCAAATGAACTGCATTCCAATGTGAGGGAAGCACCTTCCCGTCCATTGTTTCTAACTCGTATGCTCCTTTTCCTGCAATGTCCCGAACTCTGTAGGGTCCTTCCCGGGTTGGACTTAGTTTACCCGCGTTGGCTGCCTTTGTAGATTGAAAAACCCTTTTAAGCACGAAGTCCCCAGTTTTGAAGTATCGCAGTCGTGCTTTCCTGTTGTAATATCGTTCGATCACTTGCTTTTGTGCTGCCATCCTTATTAATGCGGCTTCTCTTCTTCCTTCGAGCAAATCAAGGTTTACCCGCATATCTTCATCATTTGATTCCTCCGTTGCCTGAGCATATCGTGTGCTTGGTTCTCCTATTTCAACTGGGATTAAGGCTTCTGCACCATAAACCATTGAAAATGGTGTTTCTCCCGTGCTTGTTTTTGTCGTTGTACGATAAGCCCATAATACTCCAGGTAATTTGAATCTTGTAACCTTTTCTTCAAGTTGTTGATAATGACCTTGTTCGTTGATTCTGCTTGCCCATTGCCTACTGGGTGATAAGGTGTAGATGTGATTCTTTTAATTTGCCAGCTCTCAAAAAACTCCGTGACTTGAGCTCCGATAAATTGAGGGCCATTGTCGCAAACAATCTCCTTTGGTACACCAAATCGACATATGATATTACGCCAAATGAAGTCTTTGACCTCCTTTTCTCGTACCTGTTTAAATGCTCCCGCTTCTACCCATTTAGTGAAATAATCAGTAAGTACAAGTAGAAACTTCACCTGACCTTTTGCTTGTGGTAATGGACCTACGATATCCATCCCCCATTTCATAAAGGGCCACGGAGCTATGACGGGATGCAGTAACTCAGCTGGTCTATGCTTATTATTCCCGTACCTTTGACATTTATCACATTTAGACAC
>NW_017687234.1:0-837 GCF_001879085.1 Nicotiana attenuata | reverse complement strand
CACTTGCCGCAACTTCTGACACGGCAAGATAAATGAGTAACTTCTCTCCTACCTTTGGTTTCGCCAACAACGGTGGATTTGACAAATATACTTTCAGATTCTTAAGTGCTTGCTGACAATCTTCGTTCCATTCAAAATGATCCTGTTTCTTTAAAGCTGAGAAAAATTTGAAGCATTTTTCTGAAGACTTGGAAATGAATCTTCCCAGAGCTGCAATTCTTCCTGTTAATCTTTGAACCTCTTTCTTGTTGGAAAGTATATCTGGAACTTCTTCAATGGCCTTAATTTGTGCAGGATTCACTTCAATTCCACGGTTAGAAACAAGAAAACCTAAAAATTTTCCTGATGCCACTCCAAATGCACATTTTTCTGGATTCAACTTCATATTATATTTTCGTAAAATTTTAAACGTATCAGATAGGTGCGATATATGATCTTCTGAATGTTGAGTTTTAACTAGCATATCATCTATATATACTTCCATAGTTTTACCTAAATGTTCTTGAAACATTTGGGTGACCAACCTTTGATACGTTGCACCTACATTCTTAAGACCGAAAGGCATTACCTTGTAACAGTAAGTCCCCCTGTCTGTTATAAAAGAAGTTTTTTCTTCATCACCTGGATCCATCTTGATTTGATTATAGCCTGAATATGCATCTAAAAAACTTAATAGCTCATGCCCTGCAGTAGCATCAATTAACTGGTCTATGTGCGGTAAAGGAAAGGAATCTTTTGGATTATGAGTCATGACTTCCGGTGGTATCCCTGTCATGTCAGAATGGGACCAAGCAAAACAATCTTCATTAACTTTTAAAAATTCAATCAATTTACGTT
>NW_017687233.1:5521-6146 GCF_001879085.1 Nicotiana attenuata | reverse complement strand
AGGAGTCACGAGTCGTAGAGCCTACTCGAATGTAATAGAGTAATATATTACATAGTAATAAAGAAAAGTCTAGGATAGTAAAAGACAAATGCAATAAAGGGAGAAGTCGAGTCCTGCGGACGTCAGGCAGCTACCTCAACAACTCCTAAACCGAAATCCAAGAAGACAGTAAACAGCTCCACTAAGTCTCCGGAGCACCTGAATCTGCACACTATGGTGCAGGGAGTAAAGGGAGTACTTCCAACTCAGTGAGTAATAAACATATATAATGGCTGAAAGTAAGAAATCCCGAAATATTACAATATAAAGCTATAATCAACGATTCAGCACGTTAAACGATGAAACAACAACAAGCAATGACAATTAGGGCCAACAGCTATAAAATGCATGAATGCAATGCAATGCACATGACCGCTGCGGCGTACAGCCCGATCCATTTGGGCACCCGCGCTCACTGTGGGGGTTCAGACTCCGAAGGGGCTCCTACAGCCCAAGCGCAATATCATCGTAGCATTCGCTGCGGCGTGCAGCCCGATCCACACTCAGTCCAGATATATATATGCATGCAAGCCACTCGGGCACAGTCAAAATGTCCATTTTTAGTTTCAATTATTAGGAATTATAG
>NW_017687233.1:0-766 GCF_001879085.1 Nicotiana attenuata | reverse complement strand
AACACTAATGCTAGGCAAGCCCGACCAATTTAAATACTCTCAACCCAGATACGCAGTCCGTTAACAAATAATACGATTAAAATGGAAAATATCAAGGTTCCAATCCGAAACTAATAAAATAGTATGGAAAATAATAACGAATATCCCAACATTCCCCAATAGATCTGGAGTCACGAGTCTAGAGCCTCTCAATGTAATAGAGTAATATATTCATAGTAATAAAGAAAGTCTAGGATAGTAAAAGACAAATGCAATAAAGGGGAGAAGTCGAGTCCTGCGGACGTCAGGCAGCTACCTCAACAACTCCTAAACCGAAATCCAAGAAGACAGTAAACAGCTCCACTAAGTCTCCGGAGCACCTGAATCTGCACACATGGTGCAGGGAGTAAAGGGAGTACTTCCAACTCAGTGAGTAATAAACATATATAATGGCTGAAAGTAAGAAATCCCGAAATATTACAATATAAAGCTATAATCAACGATTCAGCACGTTAAACGATGAAACAACAACAAGCAATGACAATTAGGGCCAACAGCTATAAAATGCATGAATGCAATGCAATGCACATGACCGCTGCGGCGTACAGCCCGATCCATTTGGGCACCCGCGCTCACTGTGGGGGTTCAGACTCCGAAGGGGCTCCTACAGCCCAAGCGCAATATCATCGTAGCATTCGCTGCGGCGTGCAGCCCGATCCACACTCAGTCCAGATATATATATGCATGCAACGCCACGTCGGGACACAGTACAAATCGTACCTAGTTT
>NW_017687232.1:5409-6146 GCF_001879085.1 Nicotiana attenuata | reverse complement strand
TTCAGAGGGTTTGTAAGAGAAGACTATTGGGTAACGTTTCTTTAATACCCTTCTAGTTATATTTCATCATTTTGTAGTTAAATCCATCCTTTAAATTCGAATTTGGGATCAAAAATTTGAAGAAATTGGGCACAACTTCATAGGCTAAACCATTGAGTTTTGAGTGAGCATTTGACCTCCGATTTGGGAGATTTTTATATGGTTAGACTCGTGAGAGTACGAGGTTTCCGAAAATGTGAAAATTATTCGATTCCGAGGCGTTGGCCTGAAGGGCATTTTGGTCATTTCACCTAATTTCATGTCGTAGCTTTGAATTAAATAGCAAAACCAGTTGTTTGCGATGTTATTTATGATATGTAAATGTATTGAATAGATTTGGCCATTTGGAGTCGGATACTCGTGGCAAAGGCGTGGTTTCTAGTTGATTTTGAGCCGGTTCGAGGTAAGTCGCTTGTCTAACCTTGTGTGGGGGACCTTTCCCCTTAGGATTTGATATGTGGTAATTGAGTGCCTTGTACGTGAGGTGACGAGCGCGTACTTGAGCTAATTGTTGAAAAAAACCCGTTTTTACTTAAGATATTGAGACTGAGTTTCCTTCATATTTGCCTTGTTTTACTTGTAGCTATAACATGTGTTAGATTAGAAAAGCATGTTTAGTTGATTTAACTTGCCTAATTGTTTAAGTTGCCTTGACTGTACTACGTGAAGCATGCTAGGCTAGTACTACCTGATGTTTG
>NW_017687232.1:0-724 GCF_001879085.1 Nicotiana attenuata | reverse complement strand
CGAGTTTGTGGATTATAGCGTTATATGTCTCCCCAGGGAATGGTGTTATACACTTAGCATGTTTACGACTGATGTGTAGTATCTTGTTGTAGGGAGCAATTTAGCTCGATGTTCATCTCCTTATGTGAGCTCCATGTGTGGATCGGGTGGCACGCCGCCACGGGTATGTTATTTGGATCGGGTGGCACGCCGCCATGGTTATGGTTGCTCGGAACGGGTTGCACGCCGCAACAGTGTGATGTTCAGTACGGTTCCCCATATCCGTTTATTGTGTTCTGTTTCCTATTTTCTGGAGGAAGCTCATATTAGCTGTGCACCCGCGTCGCATGTATGATTCGCGAGTGGGGTAATTGAAATTTCTTTTCAGGGTTCATTTTTTTTCCTTTTTGTATCGCATTCTAATTGGTAGCCTATTGGTGCATTGTGACATCATATGAGACTTTTGGTTATGTTGGGGTGGCTTATTGTCTGAGCATTTGTACTGGGTGAGACGAGATTGTTGGATTTAGGATCAGTGCAATCTGATTACGTGAAATATATTAAGAGGCAAAGATCATTAATTGGTTCAGAATGAGGTGATGTTTCTTGTCAGGAGTATAGACTCAATGATTGGTTGACTTGGCAGTCGATTATGAATTTCCGCACATCTCTCCGTTGTGACGGCATTGAAAGAGTTAGAGTGAGCCTGTGTATGTCGATGGGGTGCAATGAGGGCATCAGATTC
>NW_017687231.1:0-6147 GCF_001879085.1 Nicotiana attenuata | reverse complement strand
TCAGTATTGTATATCGCGTCCTTAGTTTGTTCTTGAGTTGTAGCTTATGGCACTATATGTCTCCCTAGGGATGGTATTATGCACCTAGCGTGCTTGTGACCGATAGTCGGTATCTTGCTGTAATGAGCAATTTAGCTCGATGTATATCTCCTTATGTGAGTTCTATGTGTGGATTCGGGTTGCACACCGCAACAGTGTGATGATGAGCACAGTTCCCTATATCTGTTTTTATGTGTTTCGTTTCCTATTTTTCTGAGGAAAGCTCGTATTAGCTGTGAGCCCGCGTCGCATGTATGATTCGCGAGTGGGGTGTCTATTTAGAATGTTGCCCGCGTCGCATGTATGATTCGCGAGCGGGGTAATTGAATTTCCTTTTTAGAGTTCGTTTTCATTGCGTCGCGTTCGAATTGGTAGCCTATTGGCACATTGCGGCATCATATGTGACTTTTGATTATGTTCGGGGTGGCTTATTGCCTGAGCAGTTCGTACTGGGTGAGACGAGATCATTGGATTTAGGATCAGTGCAATCTGACTATATGAAGTACATTAAGGAGCTAAGACCATTATTTGGTTCAGAATGAGGTGATGGTTATTGTCAGGAGTATACACCCAAATGATTGATTGATTTGGCAGTTGATTATGAATTCCTGCACATCTCTTCCATTGTGGCGGTATTGTAAGAGTTAGAGTAAGACCTGTGTATGTCAAGGGGTGCAATGGGTGCATCAGATTCGTGGGATTTCGACTAAGTTGATCAGAAAATGTTATTGTGGTCCGGTGAGTAAAATGATGCAAGGTGTGAATTCAGCAGAGTTATGCAGTCATGTTTGGGTACAGCGTGTAGTGATTGATACGGTGTTCGTATGTTGGAAACATGCCTGACAGAGAATTCCGGATGTTGGAATTAGGCTCTAAGGCCTATCTACTTGAATAAAAGGGAATATCTTTAGAATTGATCGAGCTGATGTGCTCAACTGAGTTGTGGTAGCACGGGAAGGTGCATGTGAAGTTAAACAGCGATTTCAGACCCCTCCAGTGTAGTTCTCAGCACGTTCGAGGACGAACGTATGTTTAAGTGGGAGAGAATGTAACGATCCGACCGGTCGTTTTGAGTACTAGCGCTCCGTTCAGCAGCCTGAGGCCATGAGCAGCTTCATTTCAGGTATTATGACTTGTGCGCGTGGTCGGAATTGAATTTCGGGAAGTCCAGAGTTGATTTGGAAAGAGAATTCTTATTTCGGAAGCTTAAAGTTGAAAGAATGAACTAGGATGAGATTTTTGAGTAAACGACCTCGGAATCGGGATCTGAAGGTTCCAGCAGGCTCGTATGATGATTTTGAACTTGGGCGTATGCTCGGTGCGGGTTTTGGATAACCCGGGAGTGTTTTGGCGCCTATTGTGGAAGTTAGCATTTTTGAAGAAATTTCTTAAGTTTGGCGTGAAGTGCATTTCAGTGTTATCGATGTCCGTTTGGGATTCCGAGTCTGAGAGTAGCTCCGTATGGTGATTCTAGAGTTGGGAGCGCGATCAGAAGTGAATTCGGAGGTCCGTAGGTCATTTTGGAGCCATTTGGCTAAAGATAGAAATTTGAAGGTTTTTTTAGAAGTTTGACCGGAAGTGGACTTTTTGATATCGGGGTCGGAATCCGATTCCGGAAGTTGCAGTAGTTCCGTAATGTCGAATATGACTTGTGTGCAAAATTTGAGGCCAATCAGACGTGATTTGCTAGGTTTAAGTATCGAAAGTAGAAGTTGGAAGTTCTAAAGTTCATAAAGCTTGGATTGGGGGTTGATTCATGATTTTGGTGTTGTTTGATGTGATTTGAGGCCTCGAGCAAGTCCGTAATGTGTTTTGGGACTGGTTGGTATGATTGGTTGGGGTCCCGGGGGCCTCGGGTGGATTCCGAGTGGTTAACAGATCGAAAATGGAGTTTTGAAAGGCTGAGTTTTTGTTGGTTGCTGTCATAACCGCATATGCAGTTTTTGGACCGCAGATGCGGGGCCGCAAATGCGGCACGTCAACCGCAGAAGCAGTTTTTGGACTAGAAGAGAAGGGATCGCAGATGCGGTCATATTTCTGCAGATGCGGGACCGCACCTGCGGTAGAGGGGTCGCAGAAGCGGAAAGAGGGGCAGCTGGAGCGGACTGCAGATGCTGTCAGTATTGTCGCAGAAGCGAAAAGGGAGTGGCCCAAGGAAGGCCGCAGATGCGGCATTGTAACCGCACCTGCGGAACCGCAGAAGCGGTCAAGGAACCGCAGGTGCGGAAATCGCTGGGGCAGTGAGTTCATTTAAAAATCGGGAGATGTTCATTTCTCTTCCATTTTTCATGGCTTGAGCGATTTTTGGGGGAGCTTCAAGAGGGGATTTTCGTCATCAACGTCAAGGTAAGTCTCTCCCACCTATTATGGGTTAAATACATCAATTATGTATGGATTTAAGCATGAATTGTGTAGAAAAACTTGGGGTTTGAGGGAAAAACCTAGAAATTATATTCTTGGAATTTAACCACGATTTTGAGTATGGAATTTAGTGAAAATTATATATTCGAGTTCCTAAGGTCATGGGTAATCTTTATCTTCGAAAAATTTCAGATTCCGGGCACGTGGACCCGAGGGCGTTTTGGTCAACTTTTCGATCGGAGTTAGGAATTGCTATAAATTAGATTGTAATGAATATTTGAGCATATATTAATGGATTTGCGTAACCGTTGGCTAGTTTTGGAGCGTGGTGCACCAAGTAGAGTCTTCGGAAGGGCGTGGAATGCCGGTTATGGATCTTCGGGGCGAGGTGAGTCTCCTTTCTAACCTTGTAAGAGGGAAATGTCCCCATAGGTGAATTAATTGGATATTTGCTCCTATTTGCGGGGTCTACGTACACACGAGGTGATGAGAGTCCGTGCGTAGCTACTATTATGCTATTGTCCAGGTAGTCTAGGACCTAAAAGCATGCTATACTTGGATTAACTGTAAACTTATTGACGACTTGAATTTCTTAGATCACCTTGGGTTAGTAAATGAATTTAAAAAGGGATTAAATGCCATTTTCTCGAATTGTTAAAAGGACATTTGTTTTATTTGGATAATGTCCCCCGGTAAATCTTGATTGATTGTTTGAGCAGGTATCTCCATATGTGCCTGCGTCGCATGCATGATTTGTGAGCAGGGTGTGTGTTTATCTTATGTTGACCGCATCGCAGGTTAGTTAGGGAGCGGGGTAATAGATGCATCTATAGGCGCGCCGTCGACCCTCGGCAAATGCACAGTTTACATTTCTGTTGGATCGGGCCGTCGCCTCGGCATGATATGCGCATGCTTGTATTGCTGCCTTGAACTTAATTAAGTTATTATTGCCTCTTCATGGCTTGAAATTATTTGGATAATTACGAAAAGGAATTTTGAAAATTTTCTATAAAAGAATTAATTGTTTACTTGTTTCCTCCTATTTGAATAAAAATCATGTTTATAGAAATCCATAATTTAGTTTATTACTGACCTCACTATTGGACCATTAGTAAGTGTCGAAGTCGACCATCTCATCTCTACTTCTTCGAGGTTAGGCGGGATACTCATTGAGTACACGTTGTTTTCGTACTCATACTACACTTCTGTGCATTTTTGTTGCACAGGTATATGTAACCCTTGTGGCCTACTGGGCATAGCAGCACGGATGATTCTGGGACTAGGTGAGTTGCATTATTCGAGGAGACCCGCAGCTAGTATAGTCCCTTCCAGTGTATTGTATTTATTTCTTGTCCACTGTATTTCGGACGGATGTTGTATTTCATTTCCTTATCTGTAGATGCTCATGCACTTGTGACAACGGGTTCTGGGATGGTTTAAATTATTTTGCATTGAGCTGCTTATTATTTAAATTTGATTTGAGACAATTATCTTTTAAATTGCTAAATTTGAAGGAAAATCCTAGGTTTTCAAAAGTAATAAAACGAGAATTTGATTAAGTAATTTGGTTGGCTTGCCTGACAGCAGTGTCCGGCGCCATCACGACCCTTAGTGGATTTTGGGTCGTGACATGAAGAAATTAACCCATTCATGCAGAAACAAAACTCAGATTCAAGGTGAGTACCTGATTACAACAAGATAGACAAAAATAGAAAATAAATACTCTGGCTTTGGTAGAAGAAGTAAACAAACAACAAGTAGCAGAAACAAGCAACGACAACCAGCAAGAACAAGGAACCACAACACAAACTCTAATTGCTAGCATAAATGGAGTAAACTAGTAGGACAATGGAAGAAAGGAAAGACAGCCTTGAGAACTTTTTTTTTTGTTTCTATATCTGATTTGAAAAGCTCAAGAGAAAAATAAAAATCAGTATTCAGGGATGCTTTTTAGAGTATGCATATGCTGATGAGAATGTGTGTGTCTAATTAATAAGAGGAGTGTATTTACAGAGCGAAGGAGTGAAAAGGGATAAGAATTTGGGTACAAAAAAATCTGCCAGAATTCCCTAAAAATCAGGGAAAAGGCATCTTTTTAACAGAAATGTCACAGAAAATAGACAAGTGTCCAATTTCTAGATATTTTTGGATCTTATCCCTATTTTCCTACTCAACATTGGGACATTTGTCCCTATTCTAGAAGTTTCTCAAATATTTCTAAAAAAAAATTTCAAACTAAAATTCCAAATTGACCCTTAAGGGCCTTGGAATTAACTCAGAACCAGATTGGTTTTGGGCCCGAATCGTGTGACTCTTGGCCTGAAGAGCTTGGGCTCTTAAGCTTTTTAACAAAGCTAGGGACACTTCAGTGAGGCCCAATTCTTTAACAATGAATATAAATAAAAATAGTAAATAAATAACAACAATAAAATAACGGTAAACAAAAATAAAATAGCAATACTGGAAATAAACACAAACAATAATTACAATAAAACTCATAATAATAATAATAATAATAATAATAATAATAATAATAATAATAATAATAATAAAGGAAAAAAAATAGGAAAAGAAATTAAAGCTAAAGAACCCCTCTTTTTTGTTGGGATAAAATATCTAGTTGCTAAACACCATCGCGCCAAGACACTCTCGCGGAATCTGAAAATCCGAGTGAGAGATTTTGTCGTAGGGATTATTGTACAAACTAGGTTAAGCTTTGAAAACAGGAGATCTAGCCGTGAAAAATCCCTCGTGCCAAGACTCCCATCTGGTATCTGAGATCCTTGATGGGGATCTTGGCAGGAGGATTTTTGAACAGACTAGGTTGGATTTAGGGTTAGGAAGGGCATAGGGTTTCGGAGACTTTAGATCTAAGATTTAGGATTTTTGGTAGGGAAGTTTGGGATCTAAGGGTAGATCGGGGTTCTAGAGGTGTGGTGGTGTTTGGTAGGAGTTTAGGTAGTTTTAGGGTTCTTCCGCAGCCATAGGCAATTTCTGGCGGCGGCTTTAGGGTTTCTAGGTTTCCATATTTGAGAGATGTGATTATTGGTGGATTTTTTGGGGATTTTGTTGGTAAGATGAGGTTTAGGAGAGTGAGCAGAAGGTATGGGGTGAGTTTGGGTGGTTTTGGAGGTCCACTACCGCCTTAGGCGATTTCTGACGGCGGGGCTAGGGCGACGTTAAGGTTTCAGCCGTTCTTTCGGTGTAGATTTGTTAGTTTTCTGTGGGGGTTTTTGGGGTGAGAATTTGTGAGATGAGGTTTAGGAGGAGTATGGGAGATAACGGGGTTGATTTGGGGTGGTTATAGGCTTTGCTGCTGTCTTAGGCAATTTTTGGCAGCGGCGTGGAGGAGGATTTTAGGGCCGCTAGGGTTTGGTGGTGGTTATGTGCGGAGATGGTGGCTAGGGTTTGGGGTGTTAGGGCAAAGATGGCAACTAGGGTTTGGGCTGTTAGGGCGGCTGAGAGAGAGATGTGAAAGAGTGGGGTTTGAAATGAGGGGGTAAGAGGGAGTTAGGACATATATATATTAAAAAGGGAGGGAGTTCTAGACCGTTAGATCTATTGGAGATCAATGGCCAGGATTTAGGGGGTGGGGTGGGACGGGTGTAAGGCCCGAAATTTTGCTAAGTATTTAAGATTTCGTGGTGTCACATAGGCTTATTATAATATTTATTTCACCGTTAAGAGGATTCTTAAAGGTGATTCCAAAAGTGATTTGCTTGTCCAGTGGTACTTGTCGCCTTTCTC
>NW_017687230.1:5354-6147 GCF_001879085.1 Nicotiana attenuata | reverse complement strand
TTTGTCGAGTACGGTGTATAGGCATGGTGACGAGTATCTATACATTGGTGTCGAGCACGACCGTGAGTCCTAATTTGCTAAATTGTCGAATTGGTAATTCTTATTTATGAGGAACTGGTTGGAAATCTTTAACATTGAGCCACTAATTGTTGAGACTAAGTGTGGATTTAATTGTGTTAAGTAGAGATTGAATGAGTTTGGTTATAGCTGGATCCCCCTTGCCGGGATGGTTTATTATATTATCTTGTTCCATTGCTGGGATAGCTTATTATAACATCTTTCTCCCTTGCCGGGATTATATTGTATATTGTGCTATATGAAATGGGATCGTGTGGCACGCCGACCACGAGATATTATGAAATGGGATCGTGTGGCACGCCGACCACAAGATATTATGAAATGGGATCGAGTGGTACGCAAATGGGATCGTGTGGCACGCCGACCACGAGATATTATGAAATGGGATCGAGTGGTACGCCTACCACGTGATATTATGAAATGGGATCGAGTGGTACGCCTACCACGTGATATTATGAAATGGGATCGAGTGGTACGCCTACCACGTGATATGATGAATTGGGATCGTGTTGCACGCCTGCAACGAGAGAAAATTGAAACAAGTGAAAGTGGTTTGTTTTCCCTTATTCTGTGTTAGAAGAGATCAGATGTAGTTTCTTTTGTTATCCCTGATATTCGATTTTATCTGCTACCCCATAAGTATGTTCCCCCCTCCCAGCTTTAATTGTTTACTTTCCGCTATTACTTTGTGGTACTTGTATATATATATATATAT
>NW_017687230.1:0-855 GCF_001879085.1 Nicotiana attenuata | reverse complement strand
CGGCAAAAGAGTTATGCAGATCGTAAGGTTCGGGATGTAGCTTTCATGGTTGGTGAGCGGGTATTGCTCCGAGTGTCGCCTATGAAGGGCGTGATGAGATTTGGGAAGAAGGGCAAGCTTAGCCCTAGGTTCATTGGTCCATTTGAGATTCTCGACCGCGTGGGAGAGGTGGCTTATAGGCTTGCCTTGCCGCCTAGCTTGTCAGCTGTGCATCCAGTTTTTCACGTGTCCATGCTTCGGAGGTATCACGGCGATCCAGCCCTCGTGTTAGATTTCAGCACTGTCCAGTTGGACAAGAATTTGTCTTGTGAGAAGGAGCCGGTAGCTGTTCTAGACCGCAGGTTCGTCAGTTGAGATCCAAGAGTCTTCCTTCTGTTCGTGTTCAGTGGAGAGGTCAACCTCCGAGGCATCGACCTGGGAGTCCGAGTCCGATGCGGAGCCGTTATCCTCATCTTTTCCCAACTCAGGTACTTCTTTCTTTTGTCCGTTCGAGGACGAACGGTTGTTTTAGAGGTGGAGAATGTGACGACCCAAAGGGGTCATCACTTGTTTTCTTATTCATTCTATGCTTCCGAGGCCTTGAAAACCTCATTTAGGGTTGCCTCGATTTGCGTGCGCAGTCCGGGCGCGTAGCCGGAAAGCTTAAATATGAAATTCCGTGAAAAAAATGCTAAGTTTTGATATTAAAATGAATAAATTTGACTCTGGTCAACATTTTGAGTAAACGGACCCGGACCCGTGATTTGACGGTCCCGGAGGGTCCGTAGAAAAATATGGGACTCGGGCGTATGCCCGGAATCAAATTCCGAGGTCCCAAGCCCGAGAATAAATTTTTGAGTAAAATGTTTTCTGAAA
>NW_017687229.1:5009-6147 GCF_001879085.1 Nicotiana attenuata | reverse complement strand
ACATCTAACTAGATAATGTAATACAACATGCATAGAGTAATATCAAAAAGTGTTGTTTATTGATACATGTTTGGGATGATTATTCTATGTTAAAAACGTGATTGTATTTATTAGTATCTTAATTCTGTAATTCTGAAATTATGAATTAATATACACATGTATAAATAGGGGTGTTATATGACAGTCTGTTTAATTACGTTTTTTGATCAAGAGCAATCTGTTTTTTAATAAAAACGTGACTGTTTTTTATTGCTATTAATTCTGTAATATGGGTTAATATACATATGCACAAACAGTGAATTAATTCCATTAATCTACTTTAGTTGCGTTTTGTCCATAATCACAGTATTATATTGATAAAAAGTTGACTGTTTTGTATGATATTAGCTCTGTAATTTTGGATTAATATACAGAATTATGAACAGTGGCGTTTTTGACTAGTGAAAAACATATTATTTTTACAATTCTGTCTAAACACGTTTTTATTAAATAAAAATAAAAAATATAATTTTGAGTTCTGAAATCATGTGTTAACATACATCAGTATATTATGTGATTTGAACAAGTCAAAAATATAAAAACCCTTAAAACGCCAAAACTGAATTCTAGAAATACGGTCTTGATTTTAGAATTTCTAAAAATTCTAGTCGAACTCCGATTGACCTCAAATTGGTAGGTTCATCGAAAACGGCCCAGTGAGATTTTTTTTGGGCGTTCGGGGTCGTTTATATGGGTTTTTTGGGTCCATTTTTCTATTTTCTGGAATTCTTTTTTAATAAAAAAAATTAAAAAGAAATACTGTGATGGTAGGGTTCAATTCCCATTGTTTCCAATCATGTTTTACAGTAATATAATAAATTTATATGTTGACATAGGTCTTCTTCCACATCGGATAAATTCATTATAGATGATTACTGTGTTTTGCCTCTAGTTATTTCATTACTTGTATTAACTCTCCAACTGAGTTACATGTTGATTGAATGAAACTAGAGTTTATAAAAGTGATATTTACCTATCTTAAATTAACAGTTTACTCTCCATCTGAGTTGGTCCTGTTCAAATTTATGGGGTTAATATCTGACATCACTCATATATTTTGCATGAATAGTTAAGTTTCCCTAACGAATCTAACTGTTCA
>NW_017687229.1:0-1060 GCF_001879085.1 Nicotiana attenuata | reverse complement strand
AGAATTAATTCATGCTAATTTCGAATTAATACTATAATTAGTAGCCTCTTATTATTTCTGTGGTCCCTGCTATACCTAGTAAAAACCTGGACAGACTTGGGTAAAAAGTAGCTTGGGAGAAAAGTTATCCTTTTGAGTTAGAGTAGGATTCTACTTGCAGAATCCTACACGTTTTTGAGCCCCTATTGTGGCTTAATTTCGGGTCTATTAAAGGAAGACTAGTTTCACCTAATAACTTGCCTTTTAGTTGTATTGTTCTTGCCCACCCAAAAGCAAAATCGTCCAAAGGTTTTACCAGGCATATAGCAGAAGACTGCAGCCCTGGATTCTTGCTGCTTGGATGATTTGTGCAACTATTTCAAGAGGTTAGTGATTCTAATCCTATTATTATTGCGTCGTCTAGTTTACATGTATTTGATGCCTGGTTTGTATGATTGCTTCCGCTGTGCATGCTCTAACAATTGGTATCAGACGTCGTCTTACATCTAACTAGATAATGTAATACAACATGCATAGAGTAATATCAAAAAGTGTTGTTTATTGATACATGTTTGGGATGATTATTCTATGTTAAAAACGTGATTGTATTTATTAGTATCTTAATTCTGTAATTCTGAAATTATGAATTAATATACACATGTATAAATAGGGGTGTTATATGACAGTCTGTTTAATTACGTTTTTTGATCAAGAGCAATCTGTTTTTTAATAAAAACGTGACTGTTTTTATTGCTATTAATTCTGTAATATGGGTTAATATACATATGCACAAACAGTGAATTAATTCCATTAATCTACTTTAGTTGCGTTTTGTCCATAATCTACAGTATTATATTGATAAAAAGTTAGACTGTTTTGTATGATATTAGCTCTGTAATTTTGGATTAATATACAGAATTATGAACAGTGGCGTTTTTGACTAGTGAAAAACAATATATTTTTACAATTCTGTCTAAACACGTTTTTAATTAATAAAAAATAAAAAATAATAATTTAGTACGTATGAAATCAATGTGTTAACTATACATCTAGTATATTAATGTTGATTTGTAACAAGTAC
>NW_017687228.1:0-6147 GCF_001879085.1 Nicotiana attenuata | reverse complement strand
AGGGTTACAACCAGCAAAATCAGCAACAGGCTTATCAATAACCTCAACAATAACAAACTGTGAGACACGAAAATGGGTTTGCTAAACTTGAGGGAATGATGCAACAATTGATTGGGTCCACTGGAAAAGTAACTGAAAGAGTACACTCACATGAATCAAAGAATATTGAGATTCAACTAGGACAGATTTTGATGGGTTTAAATAATCGTCCCCAAGGGACGTTACATGCAAACACACAAATCAATCCAAAAGAGCAAGGCCCGAAACAGCTTATGGCAATGAGTTTACGAAATGGTAGAGACCTAGATCTGGAGCAAGAAATTGCTCGTGAAAGCATACCTACTGAGACACTGGTGCCAGTACCCATTGAGATAGATGATTCAGCAGGGTTAACTGAGGTGACAGTACAGCATGCACAAGAGAACGCCAACAAAGAAAAAGATGTTGTGAAAGAGACTGAGGTAGCACAAGAACCGATAGTAGAAGAAGTGGCTGAAGAAGAAAAAAAATCAAATCACAGTAAAAAGCGACCTCCAGCACCATTCCCACAGAGATTGGCCAAGTATCAGAAAGATGAGCACTACAAGAAATTCTTAGAGATGTTGAAGCAAATTCAGGTAAACATTCCAATGATTGATGCATTGAATGAGATGCCTGGTTATGCAAAAATGATGAAGGACTTGATGTCCCGCAAGTTCGACTTTCAAGACTTGGCCACGGTTACACTGACTCAAACTTGCAGTGCTGTTGTGACGAGACCCATAGCTGAGAAGCTGTCTGACCCAGGGAGTTTCACAATCCCATGCACAATAGGCAACTATGCATTTGCTAAGGCACTGTGTGATCTGGGGGCAAGCATAAACCTTATGCCCCTGGCTATCTACAAAAGTCTAGGCATTGGAAGATCTAGACCCACGTCCATGTTACTACAACTGGCTAACCAGACAATGAAGAGGCCCTCTGGTATTCTAGATGATGTATTAGTACAGGTTGGGAAGTTTGTGTTCCCAGTAGATTTTGTCATTCTTGACTGTCGGGTTGATGAGGAAAATCCCATAATTTTGGGAAGACCATTTTGGCCACTGGGAGAGCTTTAATTGATTGTGAAACTGGAGAGCTCAAAATGAGATTAAATGATGAAGAAATCACATTCAACGTGCAGAAATCTATGCGGCGACCAAGTGAATTTGCTAACTACTCTCTAATAGAAGCCGCGGTTGTAATTTTGGAGGAGGAAGATGAGACACTGAACACTAAAGATCCTCTAGCAGCCTGTCTCATGAACTTAGATGAAGCAAACGGAGAGGACTTGGCGGAGTGGGTACTTGCTCTTGAAGGCCAAGGTTTTTGGAAAAGGGAGCTCGAATTTGAGCCTTTACACTTAGAAGAAAGGAAAACTCCTCCAGCTAAGTCGTCGATAGAAGAGCCACCAAAGTTGGAACTGAAGCCCCTACCACCTCATCTCAGGTATTCATTCTTAGGACCTAACTCAACTTTACCTGTTATTATCTCATCTAGTTTGTTAGATGTGCAGGCAGAACAGCTTTTGCAGGCATTGACGGAGTGCAAGACTGCAATTGGTTGGACCATTGCAGACATTAAGGGTATCAGCCTGACCATCTGTATGCATAAGATTTTACTGGAATATGGCCACAAACCTTCCAGAGAACATCAAAGAAGGCTGAACCCCAACATGAAAGAAGTGGTGAAGAAAGAAGTGATCAAGTGGTTAGATACGGTAATCATATTCCCCATCTCTGACAGCAAATGGGTCAGCCCAGTTCAGTGCGTGCCAAAAAAAGGAGGTATGATGGTAGTGAAAAATGAGAAGAACAAATTGATCTCTACACGAACAGCCACAGGTTGGCGAATCGATATGGATTACAGGAAGTTGAACTTGGCTACCCCGAAAGACCATTTCCCACTGTCATTCATTGATCAGATGCTGGATAGATTGGCAGGGAGGTCCCACTTTTGCTTTCTGGATGGGTACTCGGGTATAATCAGATCTCTATTGCCCCGGAGGATAGAGAGAAAACATCGTTCACCTGCCCTTATGGAATCTATGCTTTTCAAGAATGTCGTTTGGCCTATGCAACGCACCTGCCACATTCCAAAGGTGCATGATGGCCATCTTCACGGATATGGTAGAGGAAATAATGGAGGTCTTCATGGATGACTTCACAGTGGTGGGGAATTCATTCGATGATTGCCTTATGAACTTGAGAAGAGTATTGAAGGTGTATCGAGATGAATCTGGTACTCAACTGGGAAAAGTGCCATTTCATGGTACATGAAGGTATACTCTTGGGGCACCTAGTGTCAAGTAAAGCATTGAGGTAGATCGTGCAAAGGTTGATGTGATAGAAAAGCTTCCACCACCCACTTCCGTCAAAGAAATCAGAAGTTTCCTTGGGCACGCCGGTTTCTATAGGAGATTTATAAAAGATTTTTCCAAAATTGCTAACCCCTTGTGTAAATTGCTTGAAAAAGATCACCCTTTTGTGTTTTCTGATGACTACAGGGTAGCATTTGAGGAATTGAAGAAGAGACTAGTAACATCACCTATCATAATTGCCCCTGACTGGGAGCAACCATTGGAGCTGATGTGTGATGCGAGTGATTATGTTGTGGGAGCAGTTCTTGGGCAGCGAAAAGATAAAATCATGCATCCAATATGCTACACAAGTAGAACGCTGAGTGGAGCCCAGCTAAATTACACTGTGACCGACAAGGAGATGCTAGCAGTGGTGTTCGCATTTGACAAATTTAGGTCATACCTGATAGGCTCAAAGGTAATTATTTATACTGACCATGCTACTCTCAGGCACTTAATCGAGAAGAAGGAGTCAAAACCGCGCCTGATTCAATGGGTGCTACTGCTACAAGAATTTGATTTGGAAATCCGTGACCAAAAGGGAAGGAGAACCAAGTAGCTGATCATTTGTCTAGAATGGAAGGAGCTGAGAAGAAGGTTGAGGTAGAAGAGATCCTGTAAACTTTCCCAGATGAACAACTATTAGCCACAAGTCTTGAGGAAGTGCCATGGTATGCAGACATTGCAAACTACCTGGCAAGCGGTATTGTTCCTTATGACCTTTTCTCTGTCCAAAAGAAAAAGTTCTTTCATGATTGTCGCATGTTTTATTGGGATGAGACTTATCTATTCAGGATTTGTATTGATAACATGATCTAGAGATGTATCCCCGAGATAGACCAGTCTTCTATTTTGCAGGCATGTCATGCGTCACCATATGGTGTGCATTTCGGAGGAGTAAGGACAGTTGCGAAAGTCTTGGAGTTGGGCTTCTACTGTCCAACATTGTTCAAAGATGCACATTTATGGATAAGGGTTGTGATGAATGCCAACGAACAGGGAATATTTCCCGCCGACGTGAGATGCCTATGAACCCAATTCAGGAGGTAGAAGTGTTTGATGTATGGGGAATCGATTTCATGGGGCCTTTCGTCAGCTCATATGGCAACAAGTACATACTCGTCACTGTGGACTACGTGTCCAAATGGGTGGAGGCTGCAGCGCTCCCTACAAATGATGCAAAGGGGGTAATTGGTTTTTCGAGAAAGAACATATTCACCCGGTTTGGCACTCCAAGGGCAATAATCAGTGACGGAGGCACTCACTTTTGTAATCGAGAAGTATGATGTACGCCACAAGGTGACCACCCCATATCATCCACAAACGAGTGGGCAAGTGGAAGTTTTGAACAGAGAGATAAATAGTGTGTTGACTAAGACTATGAATGCTACTAGAACGGATTGGGCGAGAAAGTTAGATGATGCACTTTGGGCTTATCGAACTGCTTTCAAAACTCCAATCGGCATGTCGCCATACAAGTTGGTGTTTGGGAAGGCATGTCACTTACCGGTGGAGTTGGAACATAGAGCTTGGTGGGCGTTGAGGCAGTTAAATCTCGATATTGAAGCTGCGGGAACAAGTAGAGTCACAGAGTTGCACGAGCTTGATGAGTTCTGATATCACGCTTTTGAGAACACAAGAATATACAAGGAGAGAATGAAGATGATACACGATAAAAATATTATTGTGCGGAGTTTTAAACCTAGAGATACGGTATTGCTATACAACTCAAGACTGAGGATATTTCCGGGCAAATTAAAGTCAAGATGGTCAGGGCCATTTCGTGTGGTTGAAATTCACCCCACTGGTGCTGTAGAGATTGCTGCAGAAAATGACTCTCACAAGTTCAGAGTCAATGGGCACAGATTAAAACATTATGTGGGCATTGATGAAGCAAAGGTAGTGTCAGTGACCATTTGATCAAGCCTCCGATGTTGAGTGCACCTTAAATGCGCTTACCTGCATCGTGCCACGATGTTAAATCAGGTGTTGCATGGGAGGCAACCCATTGGACTGTTGTATTCATCGTGCCACGACGTTAACTAAGGCACTTGTTGGGAGGCAACCCAATCCGTAGTTGATTTTTAGTGTAGTTAGAATTTTTCTTTTTGTTTTTAGGTACTAACAAGTTTGCAGGTCAGTTTGGGCGAGTCGAGCAGGGTTAAAGCGTAACGCGAAGTACACCGGGCGTTGGGGCTGGCGAAGCCAGGATAAAGCTAGGCTCAACCAAGCCTTAGGCTGGAGACGCCTGGCTAACACCAGGGTCCACCAGGTCTTAGGCTGGCGATGCCTGGCTAATTCCAGGGTCAACCAGGCCTTAGGCTGGTGACGCCTGGCTAACGCTAGGGTCCACCAGGCCTTAGGTTGGCGACGCCTGGCCAACGCCAGGTAAGTATTTTCGGTTGTAGTTCTTTCTCCTTATTTTGGTCGAAATTAACCTCACATACCTCACACACTGAACACACTACAAAGCAAACCCTAACCTCATTTAAACCAACACACAACAAGCTCTACAAGAAAATTCACAAGAACACAAACACATTGTACAAATTGCTTGCTCACCCACACACAATCACCAGCACATTACCATCCACATAGAAGTCAAGCTTAGTCTTGCTAGTCTTTCACACTCATCCAAAATTCTCAGGCAACCTACTCCTCACAAAGCTTCAAAGGTATGATTCTATCTCTTTCCTTTGTAATTTCGAGTTGGGTACAGGCATTGAGTTGGTGGTTATTCTTCATTGTTGGTATTTGTTCTTCATTTTGAGTGGGTGTTCTTCATGGTCATATCGTGTTTATGTGCCCCAATCCCATGAACCCTTTAGGAATGGTGCTGTGATTGTGAAAATATGTGGTAGTACGGAACCCCCAAGCCGATTTGGGAGGATGAGGCAATCCCTCATTTCCGTAAGAACTCTCATGGCACTAGTGCTTGTCAAGTGTTTGATGTAATGCATCAATGGCATTCCTAGTCCCCTTTTGAGCCCGAGTATCCGGGATTAATAAACTAGTGTTATGTAGTTGTGCACCACATTAAAATCTTAAGTGTGGGGTGGCTCACGGGTAGCCCATTTGTTGTGGTTTGACTCTAATGTTAAGAAAATATGAGGTGAAGTCTGAGTAACCTCAGCAAGTTGGGGAAGATTATGTGTGTAGTGTGTAATGTAGTTATCTGACTATTGCTCATTTGTGTAGGAATGAAGATGCCTCCCAGAAAAGACACAGGCAAAAGAAAGGCCACTTCAACTGCCCAAGCTAAAGCAAAGGCGACCTACGCACCTCCTCCAAAGAAAAGAAATGGGGGAGAAGCCACCTCTAGTATGACTGGTGCACAAGCGGTGGCAGTTGTAGCTGACATGCGTCATCAACCCCAAGGCCAACGGCAGTTTGGCATAAACAGCATACCTCCGCATACGAGGGATTGGTACAGGCGTTGTAGGCCTAAACATGTCCATCCGGAGGGAGCTATCCAGGAACGCAGCGTGAAAACAAAGTATCCGGAGATTTGGAAAGGCATCCAGGATTTGGGGTTAAGATATGTTTTTAAGACACAGAGGAGATCAATCTCAACCTAGTCAGGGAATTCTATGCGGGGTTTGACCCACAGGACACTGAGGAGCTGGTGCCAATCCGTGGACGCTTGATAGATTTTTCAGCCAAGGCCATGCGACTTTTTAGGTGCTCCAAATGTTCCTGTGGAGCCATTGGACCAATTCATTTGCAGGCCTACATATAGAGAGTTGAGGCATACGCTCTGTGGGGTCGAC
>NW_017687227.1:3158-6147 GCF_001879085.1 Nicotiana attenuata | reverse complement strand
CTACTTTACATCTATTCGGCAAGAACTATGCTCGGTCTGATTCACGCGGGGTCGTGATACGTAGGCAATCTCCATAGGATTCGACCGTAACTAAATAAAAAAAAACGGGAAAACGAGAAAAGAATGAAAGGAAAGAGGTGAAAAACAAGAAAGGAAAGAAAAACAAAAGAGGGAAGGACAATAAGAAACCAAACAAAAGCAAACAAGAGAAAATAAAAAGGGAGCAAAGGAAAGAAAAGAGCGGAAAAACAATTTTGAGGAAAGGAGCGAATAGGAACAAGGAAAAACCAGAGCAAAAGAAAAGAGGGAAAGGCAAGAAAAGAACAATGGAAAACACGAGGGAAGAATGAGAGGAAAGGCATGGCAAATAAAGAAAAAGGAAAGCGGGGATGACGCATGCAACCAAGCGAAGTCATAATAGAAATGGTTAACTGCTTAGGTGCATTCATTCCCCAAATGTGCGGTTATCTATCTGTTAACGCTCTAACTGCTAACAAAGTTGCTGTTGATGATGAGTCCAGGCAGGTGGTTTAGTTGGTTGGCATCCTGGCAACCCATTCCTACAACACCCGGTCAACAAACAAACCGAACATGACAGGCCAAGAATCAGATACCAGTATCATGGACCCGTCAAAAGAGGTAGACGTGGTAGATGTCAAAGCAATGAGGGAAGAGATGTATAAGTTGAGGCAGCAGATGGCCAAGATGCATCAGGCCTGGGCTAAGGGTCAGCCGGCGCCAGTTTATCCCGCCAATCCAGCATATATCCCACCTTTGGCTCAGTCCCAGGAGCCTCCTACTGTGAATTCCTCGCCAACTTTCCCTTTCTACCAACAGAGTTATGGCACCACCTCCTATCCTTCCCAAGCTCCACTACCCAAACAAAACCTTCCTCCACCAATCACCCCTGTCTTTGTGGCGCCTCCACCTGCCACATTGCAAAGATCTTCCAGTGAGCCATTGTTTCAAACTCACGATAGCCAGTACTACCCTCCTGAGCCTACCTTTAAAGCTCCTGAGCCATATTCCTACACCCCTCACTTTGAGCTCCCGGTGGAAACTGACAAGCCGCCTAAGAACCCGTAACAGGAAGAGATGTTTCGAAAAGTAAAAAGCCTGGAGCAATCCTTCATGAACATGCGAGGATTAGGTGGCCAAGTCAGCGTGGCCTACAAGGACTTGTGCTTGTTTCCCGATGTCCAGTTGCCAGCAAGATTCAAGCTACCTAAGTTTGATTTATATGATGGACATGGTGATCCGGTAGCACATCTAAGGGGATTCTGCAGCAAAATGAGAGGAGCTGGGGGAAGGGATGAATTATTGATGGCGTACTTTAGTCAAAGTCTCAGTGGTGCAGCCTTGGAATGGTACATGCGACAGGATCATGCCCGATGGTACACGTGGGACGATTTGGCCCAAGCGTTTGCAGGCCACTTTCAATATAATCTCGAAATTGTCCCGGACCGTCTGTCACTGACCAAAATTGAGAAGAAGCCCGGGGAAAGCTACAGAGAGTATGGTTTCCGATGGAGAGAGCAGGCGGCAAGAGTCGATCCTCCAATGAGGGAAAGCGAGATGGTTGATTACTTCTTGCAGGCTTTGGAGCCCACCTACTATGGTCACTTGGTGTCAGCAGTAGGAAAATCCCTCAACGAGGTAGTAAAAATGGGAAGTATGGTGGAGGAGGGGCTTAAGTCCAACAAAATCATGAGTTATTCTGCAATCAAGGCAACTACCCAGGCTATCCAGAGCGGCACTGGAGGGGTAGTGAAAAAGAAAGAAGATGTGGCAGTAGTTGAATCAAGAGCTTGGTCCAGAGGTCCATCACCATATTACAATCAACCTCGACCCCAACCCCAAACCTACCCCCGAGCTCCACATAATCCACCTCAGTATTACCCTCCGAACGATGTCCGGTCATATGTTCAACCATCAGGTCACTCCCTATGGCGAGCACCAGCGCCGCATAATGCCTCCTTGCCTTCACAACACTTTCGAGCACCCAACAACCCTCGAAAACAGGGGCATGGAAGAGAACAGAGGAGAGGAAATAGTTTCACACCAATTGGAGTGTCCTACACGAGCTTGTTTGAAAAGTTAAGGCATTCTGGCTTGATTGAGCCGCTCCTCGGCTATACTCCAGACCCACATGCAAAAGGCTTTGATATACTGTACGATGCATGTACCACTCTAATGTCCAAGGGCATAGCATTGAAGATTGTCGTTCTTTGAAAAAGGAAATAGAAAGAATGATTCAAGAAGGGGTAATTATGATCAATGACAGTGACAGAGAGCATGCAATTGTTAATGGTTTTGGCAATATTGATGGGGAACCCAGCGGCTAAGGTGCCGTGTTTGTTAATTGGAAAGACGCTCCATCTCTTGGCTAGCTGAAGAGGAGTTTTGGTGGCTTATTTTGTTGTCATTTCTGTTGTCCGGGTTATTTCAGGGTTGTAATCCGGACATGGTCTTGTGACTCAAACCCTTCTATCCTTTCATCATGTCTAGTTCCTTTAGGCATTCAGTGTTATCTAGGTTTGTTTTAGGATTGGACCCCAGTTTATGTAGTTTGTTTTGTTGTTTAAACCCTTTCACCGTCAATCTAATGCAATTCTCCGTTTCCTGCCATTTCTAGTCATTTTGTTTAGTTTTCTTCTCATTTTGTTTGCAATTCTTTTCATGCTGATTCTGCTGACATGACGTGCACATATAATTCTCAGCCTGGTTTTTAAAAGTCAGCAATGAAACAATGTTAAAGATGTAAGGACATTCGAGGGCAATATGTAAGGGCATTTTGAGATTACTTCGAGCCCAAATTGTGTGAAACTGGGGCAGACGGAACATAAAGAAATACTGTTGAAATGCATCATGCCACATCAGTTTGAAACCAAAGGCAAGTTTGCCCCCAAGTCTACAGGGGCCGTTCGTGGTACCGAGATTGTTGTCCAATGGTGCTGGGTAATTGACAAATGTAGAAGGCAAATGTGTG
>NW_017687227.1:0-438 GCF_001879085.1 Nicotiana attenuata | reverse complement strand
TCCTAGGATAAATGTCTTAGTCTGATGAATCTTTCTCCTAAGATACCAAAAGAGACCTAGTCGGATGAACTTTCTCCTAGGATCTAAATCGTAGTCTGATGAATTGTTCTCCTAAGATAGACAACCTAGTCTGATGAACTTTCTCCTAGGATCTAAATCTTAGTCTGATGAATTGTTCTCCTATGATAGACAACCTAGTCTGATAAATCTTTTCCTAGGATAAATGTCTTAGTCTGATGAATCTTTCTCCTAAGATACCAAAAGAGACCTAGTCTGATGAACTTTCTCCTAGGATCTAAATCTTAGTCTGGTGAATTGTTCCCCTAAGATAGACAACCTAGTCTGATGAACTTTCTCCTAGGATCTAAATCTTAGTCTGATGAATTGGTCTTTGAGTTGAGAGGAATCCTTAGATTCATGGTATGGCCTTGGGGCTCA
>NW_017687226.1:0-6147 GCF_001879085.1 Nicotiana attenuata | reverse complement strand
TTGACCTCGGCGTGCCCTTCTTCTACGACCGACCTCATTAGCTGTACCACCTTTTCGGACTCGAGCTCGTCGTCCTCGACTGTCGAGCCCAGATTGGCGAGGGCATCGGCCTCGCTGTTTTGATCTCGGGGTACGTGTTGGAGAGTCCATTCTTTGAATTTGTGCAAGGTGTTTTGGAGTTTGTCGACATACCTTTGCATCCGGCTCTCCCTGGCCTCGAACGTTTTGTTCGTCTGATTTACCACAAGAAGAGAATCGCACTTGGCTTCGATCACTTCGGCGCCGAGGCTCCTGGCTAATTCTAAACCTGCAATCATAGCCTCATACTCGGCTTCATTGTTAGTCAACCTCCTCGTCCGTATAGACTGCCTAATGAGGTCCCCGGTAGGAGGTTTTAGTATGATCCCCAATCCCGACCCCTTTACGTTCGAAGCTCCGTCCGTGAACAATGTCCATACTCCGGACGGAGTTCCCGAGCTCAGCAGGAGCTCTTTTTCGGCCAGGGGAATAAGGGTCGGAGTGAAGTCGGCGATAAAATCAGCCAATACTTGCGACTTAATCGAGGTTCGAGGTCGATATTGGATATCGTACTCGCTAACCTCTATGGCCCACTTGGCCAGCCGGCCGGACAATTCGGGCTTATGCATGACATTTCTTAATGGGTATGTAGTTACAACATGTATGGGGTGACTTTGGAAGTATGGCTTCAATTTTCTTGAGGCACTAATTAGGGCTAATGCCAATTTTTCTAGGTGAGGATACTTCGTTTCCGCTTCCCCTAGTGTCCTACTTACGTAGTAGATGGGGAACTGGGTGCCCTGTTCTTCCCTAACTAGGACCCCACTGACGGCTACTTCCGATACGGCCAAGTATAGGTATAGAGGCTCTCCGATTTTCGGAGTATGCAACAAAGGTGGATTAGAAAGGTACCTTTTGAGTTCCTCTAGGGCGTGCTGGCATTCTGGTCCCCACGTGAAATCATTCTTCTTCTTTAGAAGATTGAAAAATTGATGGCTCCTATCCGAGGATCGGGATATGAACCGGCCTAGAGCAGCTATGCGCCCGGTGAGCCGTTGGACGGCCTTTACGTTATCGACAATCTTTATGTCCTCGATTGCCTTAATCTTATCCGGATTGATCTCGATTCCCCTGTTGGACACCATAAATCCTAGGAACTTTCCGGATCCGACCCCGAACGCGCATTTCTCCGGGTTCAGCTTCATGTTATATTGCTTTAATATAGCAAAAGTTTCCTGCAAATGGCTAAGATGCTCCTCTGCGCGCAGGGATTTAACTAACATATCATCAATATAAACTTCCATGGTTTTGCCTAATTGATTCTCGAACATCTTGTTAACTAGGCGTTGGTAGGTGGCCCCGGCGTTCTTTAGCCCGAAGGGCATCACGTTATAGCAGTAAGTGCCATACTTAGTGATGAAGGACGTTTTTTCCTGATCGTCCTTATCCATCCGGATCTGATTATACCCGGAATAGGCGTCGAGAAAACTTAGCGTCTCGTGGCCGGCCGTGGCATCGATCATTCGATCGATGTTAGGCAAAGGAAAGGAATCCTTGGGGCAAGCTTTATTTAGATCTTTATAATCTATACACATTCTTAATTTATTACCCTTTTTGGGTACTACAACTACGTTGGCTAACCATTCGGGGTATTTAACTTCCCGGATGGACCCTATGTTTAATAGCTTAGTTACCTCCTCGTGGATGAAAGCCTGCTTGACCTCGGATTGGGGCCTTCTCTTTTGTTTGACTGGCCGGAATTTTGGGTCTGTGCTCAGCTTGTGAGTCGTGACCTCCGGGGGTATGCCTGTCATATCCAAATGGGACCAAGCAAACACATCTTCGTTAGCAGTAAGAAAAGAAAGCAAATTTTTCCTGAGCTCGGTAGTTAAACCCGAGCCCAGGTATACCTTTCGGTCTGGCGCACTCGAACGAATAGGGATCTGTTCCAGCTCTTCGACTGTTGATTTGGTGGCATCGGACTCATCCGGAGTCACGAAAGATCGGGGAAGGAAGAGGTCTTCTCCGAAGGTAGATTCTGGTTCAGCCTCTTTTACCGGAGGCTTACACTTTGACTGCTATTTTGCCTTGGACACCTCATCTACTGCGAACATCTCTCTTGCGGCGCATTGCTCCCCGTATACAGTGATGACCCCCTCGGCAGATGGGAATTTCAGCATTTGGTGCAGCGTGGACGGTACGGCCCCGATGTCGTGTATCCAAGGTCTTCCGAGCAGGGCGTTGTACCTCATATCGCCCTTGATAACACAGAACTTGGTCGCTTTTGTAACTCCGCCCACGTCGATCATCAGAGTTATTTCCCCTCGTGTTGTCTCCGTAGCCATATTAAATCCATTCAATACTCTTACCTCAGAAATTATCTGCCCTGTCAGTCCCAACTGTTCGACGACCCACGACCGAATTATGTTAGCCGAGCTTCCGGGATCGACCAAGACACGCTTGACTTTAGTGTCTCGGACCATCATGGATATTACCAAAGCGTCGTTATGGGGTTGTGCTGGTCCATCGATTTCCTCGTTGCTAAAACATAGTGTTCCCTCTGGTGCATAATCCCTGATCCGCTTCTCCCTTGTGATCGATATCTTGGTACGTTTCAGTATTGGTACTTGAGGTGCGTCTTCCCCTCCAATTATCATGTTTATGGTGTGCCGGGGTTCCTTCCTATCGGCTGGTCGATCTCGATTTTCGTAATGATTTTTGGCCCGATCACTGAGAAATTCTCAAAGGTAACCTTCATCGAGCAACCGGGCAACTTCCTCCCGCAGTTGCCTGCAATCTTCGGTTCTGTGGCCATGTGTGTTGTGGTACTTACATATTAACTTGGGATCCCTCCTCGATGGATCGGACTGTACGGGTTTGGGCCATCGGGCTTCTTTGATACGTCCGATCGCCGACACCAAGGTAGCCGAATCGACACTGAAATTATATTCAGCCAATCGGGGTGCTTCCTGTCTATCGACGGCTTTCCCGAGGTTGGCCTTCGGTAACGGTCTTCTGTTCCTCTCATAGCCGCGGTCGTTCCTCGTAAATTTAGGCCTCCTATCATCCTGATACGGCCGATATCTTTCCTTGTTCGGTCTCGAATCTTTGTAGTTTTCCCTACGAGGTCGATCGAAATTCCTATGTGTGGATGGTGAATCCGAACTTGCTCCGCTGTGGTCGTCCTCTACCCTTATCTTCGATTGGTACCGGTTATGGATGTCTGCCCACGTAACTGCCGGAAACTCGATCAGACTTTGCTTTAATTGCCTGGATGCGGCTGAGCTATTGGCGTTCAATCCTTGAGTGAAGGCTTGTACTGCCCAGTCATCCGTGACTGGGGGAAGATCCATCCTCTCCATTTGAAATCGAGACACAAATTCCCGGAGTGTCTCGTTTATGCGCTGTCGGACCTTGAATAGGTCGGATTTCCTTGTTTCTACCCTGATCGCCCCGGCGTGAGCTTTCACGAAGGCATCGGCTAACATGGCGAACGAATCGATGGAATTTGGCGGTAAGTTATGATACCACGTCATTGCCCCCTTGGACAAGGTGTCTCCAAATTTTTGCAACAAAACTGACTCGATTTCATCATCTTCGAGGTCGTTTCCCTTAATCGCGCATGTGTATGCTGTCACATGCTCGTTTGGGTCCGAGGTCCCATTATACTTCGGGATATCGGGCATTCTAAATTTCTTAGGGATAGGTTTTGGGGCGGCACTGGATGGGAACGGTTTTTGTACAAACTTTTTAGCGTCAAGGCCTTTCAGGACCGGAGGTGCACCTGGTATTTGGTCGACCCTGGAGTTGTATGTTTCTACTTTTTTATTGTTGGCCTCGATCTTTTCCTCCCCCTTTTCGATTCGTTCGGTCAATTCTTCTAGCCTCCTAAGAACCGCAGAATCAGCATCCGGCCCACCCCGTTCCGACTGTACTNGTCCGGCTTCCAACCTTGTGTGTTTCTCCATCCGGTGGTGACTCCTATCGAGCTCTGTAACGGTCTCGAAATGACTCGACCTCGGTTGTAGACGTGGCCGTCGTTCTACCTTGCATCCAGGTCGGGTTCGATGGCCCCGATTTGCTCCGGACCGGACCCAACCCGGTCGGGCTCAAGCAAAAAAAGGTATCACCTAATACACAATTCAAACTAACTCAACTTATAAACTAGTCAACGAATATTCACTTCGAATGCATGGGTACAAGTTTTGTTTACTTCGAAAATACGAGTAACAACTAAATTTGATTTGTGATTTTAAAGATACGTGATTAGATTCAATACCAATTAATAATCAAGAAATATGAAATAGAAATAAAAGAAATAAGTGAATCAAACCAATATAACTCAGCAGCAGTGACCTCGAGCTTAGTGACCTCGAGGTGGGTTTAGAGCAATAAGAATAATTAAGCAAGAAAAGTAAAGTAAGAGCAGTATAGCTAGGGGACAATTCTGATAAACAGTAGGCAAAAAGCAGAGAATATATTCTTTTCTCAATGATTAGATGTCCCTTACAAATGATTGAGGTCCCCTTTATATAATAGGAGAACCCTAAAAAAGGTATATTTCTATTTACAGTAAGGAATATTCTTGGTACAACTGTCTAACCGCCTAGTACGGAATCGTACAATCCTATTTCGGGATTTGCGCCATGATTTAGGGGACGTGGCAGGAATCTAGCTCATTCTGTTGTAAATCCATAACGGTACTATTTCGGATTCGAGCATACTCAGCCTTGATACTCCTCGTACTCCTATCTCTCGAGCATTGCACTCTGTCTCCGAGCTTGAATCTGGTCCACCAGGCTCGAACTCGACCTCGCCCGGACTTGGGCCTAAAAGGACCCTCGAGCCTATGTTTCGGAGCTTTGTTTTAAAAACTATTACGTACTTATCCTGACATATTAACTAAAGATAAAAATAATAATATTCATTTGGAAATGTAGAGAATATTATTCTATATTTATTTTAAATGTAGCGAATGACTTTTCTAACGTGGACTTTCATTTTATAACTATTGGAAGTTCTTCTCCACATATTTTTGTAGAATAAATCGTTCACATTATTAACTAATAAACTCTCGAAATTTGATAAATTGAAGGCACAAGTTGGGCTCAATTTTTGTGATCTTTACACCAATGCCGGCCATAATCATTGTTTAGTTTTTCTAATCATATACATAGTTTATACATTAATTATATACATGCAATACATAAATTATGTATAAATTATACCTCCATAATCTATTTTTAATTTAAGCGGTCCGGTGGACGGCTATTTAGGTTAGTTCTTGTAAATATTTTGAGAAGAATAGAGTGTAAAAATTGCACGGGGCGCCCTATTTGGTCGCCCCATTTAACCTGTACCCATTTTTTTTTTAAAAAAGTTTTAACTTGTACCCACTTTTTAAACAACTTCAGCCCCCTTTCTCCTCCTCCTTCGTTTTCTTGTTCTTCTTCTTCTTTCTTCTGCTGCTGTTAGTGCTGTTATGAAACTTCAGTTCATGGGATGATTGCCATAAGTATGTTTATCAGATTATTTAAAAATAAATTATAAATAATTACGTAAGGTAGTAGACAATAATTTGTGAATATTTTCACATAATTATGTTCTTTTCACATTTATTGTTTCCAAAATTTATGATTTAGACATTGTTGGCAATCTGATTATTTTATAGTAGTAATATACTATGAAAGAATAAGGTGATTATTTATCTAGTATGTTAGAAAGTTTTTTCAAAAACTTCAGCTTATATAATGCTGAAGTTTTTCCAAATGAACTAAATAACTTCAGCATCTTCTGCTGAAGTTTTTCCAAATGAACTAAATAACTTCAGCATCTTCTGCTGAAGTTTTTGAAAAAGCTTATCGAGGACAAAAAAACTTCAGCTTATTTAGTGTTGAAGTTTTTACAAATGAACTAAATAACTTCAGCATCTTTTGCTGAAGTTTTTGAAAATTTTTTATGACAAAACTAATGAATCCATGACAAAAAAACTTCACCTATTTTAGTGCTGAAGTTTTTACAAATAAACTAAATAACTTCAACATCTTCTGCTTAAGTTTTTGAAAAAGTTTTATGACAAAACTAATGAATCCAGGACAAAAAAACTTCAGCTATTTTAGTGCTGAAGTT
>NW_017687225.1:5087-6147 GCF_001879085.1 Nicotiana attenuata | reverse complement strand
TAAGAAGTTACGTACATTCTACTTTTTCTTTTGCTTTTTTGACCTATTTCATGATGGTATTTAGTTTATAGGTAAGTTTTTTTTTAAATCTATGCATTGATTACTTGCTTGGATCATTCATGAATATTCATGCACTTTCTTTGTGTACAAATGAACAGATCCTCACTCTTGAATATCCATAGCTTTTGCTTGCCTTTGGAAAGTTAGTAGATATATGCTGTTGTTTATGACTTTAAAAATTAAGGCTCTATGGTTGCTTTATCAAGTTGATTAGGAATTGCCAGTAGTCTCTTTTCTTGGTATATGCATACTTCCGGAGAAAGTAAAATAAAAGACTCTACTGCCAATGATTAATGAACTATGATTTTCAAAATTGTGTGTGAAAATTTACTGAAACTCCTTTTTTTTAACTCGGTATGCTCCTCTTTTCATCCATGTGTTTCTTGCTATAATCCAAAGTGGAACTTGTCTTTCAACCTTGTCTGGCGGAAACCATCGCACCGTCTAAGCTAAAAGCTTTATTTTCTCCATGCGAAGACCATTGCAACATCTAAGCTGGAGGATTTGTTTTGTCTGAGGCGAAGGCCATTACACCGTCTAAGGCAAAGATTTTATTTTATCTGAAGCGAAGACCATTACACCATTTTATCTGAGGCATGGACCATTACACCGTCTAAGCCAAAGATTTTACTTTATCTTAGGCAAAGATCATTACACCGTCTAAGCCAAAGATTTATTGTCTGAAGCGAAGATCATTACACCGTCTGAGCTAAAGACTTCATTTTATTTGAAAACTTACTTTCTTTATCTATGGCAAGGACCATTACCCCGCCTAAGCCAAAGATTTTATTTTATCTGAGTCAAAGACCATTACATCGCCTGGGGTCAAAGATTTATTTTGTCTGAAGCGAAGACCATTACACCGTCTGAGCTAAAGACTTCATTTTATTTGACGCGGAGACCATTACACCGTCTAAGCTAATGACTTCATCTTGTTTGAAGATTTAACTTCATTTTATTTGAGGCATAGACCATTACACAGTTTGAGCCAAAGATTTTA
>NW_017687225.1:0-817 GCF_001879085.1 Nicotiana attenuata | reverse complement strand
CTTTTAGAGATAAAAACCTCATTTTTGTGTCTTCACTCTTGTTGTATAGAGATAGACACTGAACACTTTTGTCCCTATTCTGTAGATTACACCTACTCTTATATTTTGCATTAGTTTGAAACTAATGTACCGTAGAAATCAGGTTCATCAAACATAGCATACCATAATGATCATTCAACTTTCTTGTACAGTTTTTTTTGAAAGTAACAAAAAAGAAATCTCACCTGAATGTATATTAGACTTTGTTCCATTATTCTATAATTTTAGGTCCTGTTTCTTTTCCCTTTCTAAATATGAAGAAGTACGACATCTACTTTCTTTTGCTTTTGTACCATTTCATGATTGGATTTATTTATGGAAGTTTTTTTTTTAAATCTATGCATTGATTACTTGCTTGGATCATTCATGAATATTCATGCACTTCTTTTGTGTACAAATGAACAGATCCTCACTCTTGAATATCCATAGCTTTTGCTTGCCTTTGGAAAGTTAGTAGATATATGCTGTTGTTTATGCTTTAAAAATTAAGGCTCTATGGTTGCTTTATCAAGTTGATTAGGAATTGCCAGTAGTCTCTTTTCTTGGTATATGCATACTTCCGGAGAAAGTAAAATAAAAGACTCTACTGCCAATGATTAATGAACTATGATTTCAAAATTGTGTGTGAAAATTTACTGAAACTCCGTTTTTTTTTAACTCGGTATGCTCCTCTTTTCATCCATGTGTTTCTTGCTATAATCCAAAGTGGAACTTGTCTTTCAACCTTGTCTGGCGGAAACCATCGCACCGTCTAAGCTAAAAGCTTTATTTTCTCCAT
>NW_017687224.1:5466-6147 GCF_001879085.1 Nicotiana attenuata | reverse complement strand
TTTTGAACTTGAAACAATAACTTAAGGACTGCATGTCCTTAAGTTTTGAACTTGAAACTATAAGTTAAGGACTGTCTGTCCTTAACTTTTGAAACTGAAACTCAAAGTTAAGGACTGCCTGTCCTTAACTTTAGAACTTGGAAATCAAAGTTAAGGACCTATTGTCCTTAAGTTTTGAACTTGTAACTGATGTCTGTCCTTAACTTTTGAACTTGAAAATCAAAGTTAAAAGATTTAAATTTGGGAGAGTCTGCGACATTATTCTTTGGCTATGAATTGAGATCATTATTTTTGTTTCTTTTATTTTGTGCTTTCCAACTGAACCATGCAAGGAGAGCAGAAGGTCTACACCCTACTTACAAAGTTCTGTTACTAACTTTTGAACCGTGAATATTGAAAAGTTTTGTTAAAGAGCTTTTGTCTTTTAATGAATGCTTACAAGCGATGTGCATTAGAATGACTGTGTAGATAGGCTCCGCCACCTCAACATAATGCAACAGTTATGAAGAAGGCACGGAGAGAGAGAAGCAAGGGTTTGGGAAGAAAAGCAAGGGAAGAAAGGGTAAAAATGTCTTTTCATATTAATTTTAATAGGGCAGTGGCTATTTTTGCTCAACATTAGAATTGCTGGATAAAAAATAAATACCACCTTAAATAGTGGCTACACCATGCCATTTCTAC
>NW_017687224.1:0-824 GCF_001879085.1 Nicotiana attenuata | reverse complement strand
ATTAAAAGGCTAAAAATCATGCGTTGAAAATCAAATACATACGCTAACTATTAAAATTGCTAGAACACATACTGAATCAAAAAAATAAACAAAACCGAAAACAAAAGAAACAAGAACAAAATCAGAATTAAAAGAAGGAAAAAAAAGAAAAACAGAATACCTAATAGAATTAGGAACTCGGCTAGGCACTGTTGCTTGAATCCTCCAGGATTCTTGACACGTAACATCCCTAATCGTGTGTTTTCACCAGAACCCACATGATTAGGGAAATTACGGTCAAAAATCCCTAAAATTTTGAGCTAGGGTTCTGCCGGTTCTAAGATTTGAAATTCGAGAAGTTATGGCACGATTCGAAAGGTTTTGGTTAGGGATTAATGATGGGGAGGTCATGGAGACTGTGGGGTGTGAATTTGGGCCGGTTTGGACAAGGTTGTGTTTTGGCCGGAAATTTTGATCTAATATTCGAGGCATATGGCTATGATTCGAGGGGAATGGTTATGGGGGTTGGAAAGAGGAGAGGAAGACGAGTTTGGTGGTGTATTTTTGGGGTTGATCGGAGCATCGCCGCCGTCAGAGGCGATTTCCGGCCGGCGGCGGATGGCGGTGGACGGCGGAGACACGGTAGGGACGGTGGTGTTACAGGGGGAGACGGTGGTGTTACTGGTTGTACGAGGAAGGTGAGATATGTCTTAGGGTTAATGCAATTTTTCGGACAGTTTTATTAACTATGTCAAATGAATCTAGACCGTTGGATTATGGGCAATGGACGATCGAGATTAATTGATACTTAAAACGGCGTCGTTTTGATTTTTAGAGGGTTGGAC
>NW_017687223.1:0-6148 GCF_001879085.1 Nicotiana attenuata | reverse complement strand
ATATAGCTTAAGGTAATTTTTTTGCTACATTTTTTACAAATTTTATTGAAGTATTTTAAAATTAAATTGCACATAATTGCAATTCTAGCCTATTTTAAGATTCATTGTGTTTATAGTTACAAATTTTGATTCCAGTATTTTTAATTTAATATTTACATATTAGTAATTAATTTAGTACTTTTAATTTGTTTTCAGAAATTATTTTACTATTTTTATAAAATAAAAAGGGAAAAAATGGCTATTTAAATACTAGCCCTAATCATTTCAATTTTAGCCTAAATTAGCCCCCCAATTGAACCAAATTTAAAACCCAATTACCCGGCCCAAATCCTAAGTTCACCCGACCCATGACCCACTCAAATAACCCGCCCGGAACTTTTCATTAATCCCAGCAGTTGATCTAATAGATCAATGGCTCACACTCATTCTTTCCTTTTTAATTGATCAACCCCACCAACCCTAACTCATTTTCAATTATCCGCCACCCCTGAAACCCTCCTCTCTCTCAAACACTCTCGAACCTTCTCTAACCCTAGCCACCTCCGCCCTGAAATCCACCGGAATCCATGGCGTTCAAGGCCATGGATGACTTGTGCTCACCCTTTCTCACCTTTAGACCTAAGCTGTTCGATGATTTGAAGCCCGCCTATGATGGTTCTCTTCGAGACCTTCTCAGATTTGTAGATCTATGGCTTCTCCGGCCATTACTCCGTTGTATTCAGACAATATAAGTCTTTTCGACTCAAGATCTGACTTTCCTCAAGACCTTTCTCATTTCTAGGGTTTTCTCTACAACCCTAAGTTGTTCGAGGTTCTTTACACTCTTATTCTCTTGGATCTGAAATATTTCTTGGCTCTATTTGACATTTTTAAGGTTTTCCCCAAATTTCTTTTTCAAAAATCGTTCAATTTCAATTTTAGGATTTCTGAAAAGTTCCTTCAAATATCTTTCTGATTCTTCCCGTTCTTTCTTTACGTGTGTTTGCCTGTGTTATGTTCGTATGTTTTCCATTTACTACGCATGAGTTTGCTATCTTTTTTCTTTTCTATTATGCATGACTCGTGTATTTTTCTTGTTATTCATGTACTCGCATGGTAATCCGTGTTGTTTTCCTTGGGCTTTGCTATATGTGTTTATGGTTGAGTTCTTTGGTTTTGTTCACTTTACTGAACTCTACTTGCGTTCCTGTTAAGCGTATTTCATCTACTTTGTCTAAGACTCGTATCTTCTCTTTCTTCTGAAACTTGTTTAAATTCCAAGGTTCCTCAAGCATGTTCTCATGACTTTGAATCAGTGTTCTTTCTATCGTGTGTGTTCGTCTCTCGTTAAGTCTTTGGAAAAGACTTCTAAGACTCTTTCAAAGACTTGTTTTCTCACCTCTATTGTCCTACTCAATTTTAAACCCTAGGATTTGGGGGATTTTCTTTGGGTAAATGGTATTAGGGTTCCACGTTGGGACCCTAGGCTTTCAGACTCACAATGAGTCTGTAACTGAATTTGAATCTCTTTTTGCTTGTGACTCCAAGGCTTTCAATGATAGACTTTTTTTCCTAAATAACTTGACAGTTCCTTTTGTTTGATCTCTATGCTTTATATATGAGAAAATCCCTCTTTCAAAAAGGTTTTCACCATCTAAGTGATTGATTCTGAAATCCCTTTAATAAGGCTGAGGAATTGTCATTGATTTTTCATTGATTGAATCTCCTTTACCTTTCTTGACTTGATTCAGTCAAATTGAACTTGTAATTTAGGTGTCAGGATTGTTTGATTGATTCCCTTGCCATATTTGGCACAAACCGTGTACTGTTGATTGTTTTCCTTAAATAAGTTCTGTGTATTTACCCCTTCTGTGCTACTTTGAAAGGTTTTAAGTAAAACTTCTTTCCTTAACTGGTTTTTACCCGTTGGAATCAGAATCCCTTAACCAAAGGGAGACTGATTTCAATAATATTTCCTTGCCTTTTTTGCTTAATTTCTGCACTATAAAAGGGACCTTACCTTGCATCTTACTACAACATCTTACGACTTCTTTCTTCACACAACCCTCACACCACCAGTCTTTAAAATACTGGCACACTTGCAACTCTGTTTTGAATTCAATACTCTACTTTGCTTGGGATCTTTTGGAATTGCTTTGCTTGCAATTTGGTTTCTTCAAGACTACTGTTTTTTACTTGTTTCCTCTGAAACTGGTATGTTCTGATTTAATTTTTCGCCTCACCTCTATGTGTCTACTTTATTGTTTTAGCATTCTTGTTTACCTTGTTGTGCATGTTCACTGATTAAATTGTGTACGTTCTTTCCCTGCATTTGTTTCTATTGTGAATCCCCACCCCCTATCTTCCTCTATGTGTCTGAGTTAAGGTTTTGTCCTGCCAGTATCCAATTTACTGCTCAGGCCTGAACTTGATCTTCAATAGATCCTAACTCCTAAGATGTGGCTAACAGGCTGGTCAGGGGTGTGCCAGCGTTCCCAATTGCTGGGCATGACCACCAGCCTGCCATGGTCTTCCTAATTCACTCTCTATGCACCTATACTTACTCTTAGACTCTAAGTTCTTCCCCCCTCCTATGTACCTTGCTTTGGGACCTTGAGTTCCCTCTGAACTGGGACATTTGAGGGTTAGCCCTTCCACACTGCACCATAATCTTAATTCTGCAATGTAATTGGGTGTAAGCATTGCCTGGAGTTCATGAAGCTCCTTCGAACTTTGACACACCCAAAGGATGAGAAAGGCTTTTGGAAATCTGATCCTGGAAGTTGGTTTATCTCATATTGTTGGACTTTGAGTCTGAATTAGGCTGTTTGGTTGTAGCTGGAACTTCTGATGTAATTTTACTTTTCTTTCTTTTGATTCATTCGGGTCTGTAATAATTTGTAATAACTATTGGGGATGGTTAGTGGAAAGGATGGGGATGAATGTATGAAAAAGGGTAGAAAACATGCCTATAGGTTATTTATATATTTCTGCAAATCATGTCTATAGGCTGTTTATTAATTCCTGCATTCCCATCTTGGAAAACTTGTCTATAGGTTATTTATGAATTTCTGCATTCTCATCTTAGACATCATGCCTATAGGTAGTTTATAAACTTCTGCATTTTTATAGAAGACCTGCCTATAAGTTCTACATTTCTGCATATAGAAATCATGATCTTAGGTTTTCTGCACTTCTGCATATACATGTCATTAGGCAAACAATCGTAGGCTTAATAATAATCAATTACATTCTAGATACCATGCCTATAGGACTCTTGCATCTATGTAATCGTTTAAAACCAATAACGCTTAGATAACTTGCCTATAGGAATAATCAATCGAATCAGTTTCGAGTCTGAAACCAGTCATAAGTTCGTTTAAAATCTGCAGATCTTTTGTCTATAAAACCAGTGATCCTTTCTTTAAAATCAGTACGCTCCGCTAGATATCATGCCTATAGGTCTCACTTAGGCAAACCATTAGGTAATTAATTAACTGTGTCAGCTTTGATAACTATAACCAGACAAGGCTAATTCGGACTCCTCATCTGAAAATATGTGATAAATCAGCCTGTCGTAACGCTTTTAAATTTAATATAGACCACAACCAGTATTTGAAGTCATGCTATACAATTGTCTTTAAGTGAGGAGGCCTATTTGAGCCTTAATTGTTGTTTGCTTCTCCCCTATTTGATTATGTGTTTTTGTTTGTCGCCTAGACTTTTATCCTTTTAATACTTCTGAAAAGCCCCAACTCCCTCCCCTTTAGGATTAGTAGTCTCAATGCCTCCGGGACTGATAGGATCGGGACGGGTAGTAGCATGCAATAAGTAACGATACTATTCCGCGCTTTAATACCTTAATGGGGTGGGAAGGGTAGACATGGATATGATGATCACGCGATAAGACCATGTGTATAATTGGTTACCGCGTGTTGCGTGGATGATTCATGTTATTTATAAACCTAGGACCCCCCTCCCTCTTTATGTACTTTCGTTATTGTTTTCTTTAAACTGTCAGTTTCCAGCTCTTTAAACCTTGTATTTCGCTTCAAATCATTTAAAACCTCTTTGAATTTCCAGCACTGTTTTCTTTTTAAACTTCCGCCCATTTCACTTCTTTTGTCTGATTGTTTGCACTCGTTATTTGATTCTTATTTTTCTGCACTTATACATTCTTTTAAACAACTATGAAACCACCTATTTCCTGACTTTAGCATGTTTATTTAACCTCTATACATTCCTACATGTAATCGTTATGTGGAAGTTGTCTTTTATGTTTACTTGTTTTAAAGTCACAATTGTAACATGGTCGGGAACCACACTAGTTGATCTTGGGAGGTCCTAACACCTTCCCCCTGAGATAATTTCAAGCCCCATTCTCTGGTTCTTCTTTTTTTTTTTTTTTAAATTCTTAGTGTCCTAATGCACTTAATCATTAGGTGGCGACTCTTCTAAATCTCAAACCCAAATTCCCAAAAGGAATAGAGTTGTCCGCCCAAATATCGTAAACCCGATTTCGCCTTTAGAAAAAGGGGGCATCGACAGCATGGTGACTCTGTTGGGAATTTTTAGGCTTTTACCACTTCAGATTGTTCTTGTGAATTTGTACCTTCCCTTTATGTGCAATTACTTGTTTTAATTCCTTCAAGTGTTTAATTTCTTTTCAAAGGAAAAACTGACATGTCTTCCTTGTTTTCTTTCCTTTATTGCTTTAAATTATGAAACTGCTGTATTTATTGCTTCTCTATTGTGCAAATACATGTCAACATGATTTCTTTTTAATTATTGCATAATCATGCTCAACATCATACTCCACTCGTGCCAAAACAAATACTATAGCAACGCTTATAATGAGTGGTTGGCTCTTCCTATATCATTACCCCCTAAATTCGGAAAGGCATATTTGCGGTAAAACTAGTCGATCAGTGGTGCGGTCGACAGTTCCGAGCCTTCCCCCTTGAGTTGTCCGCTCAAGGGTACCAGTCTAAAACCCCATAGAAACCTTACTTTGTTTAAAATTGTGCATGCATCACGGTCAAACCTAGTCGAGTCAGTTATGTTGTCCGCATAATGATCCTTTAAGATAGCCTTGTCCAAAGTCCATTGGGTTTCCCTAAACTCAAAACGGACGTCATCACGTTCTGTGCATTTATTTGGAGAACTAGACTGCTTCATGCTAATTGTTGATATTAAATAGTCGAGTCTGGTGGGGGTAGGGTCTAACCCTTCTGTTTTGCAGATAATGAGGCACGAAATCCACAGATTCGGCATGGTCACCAACATCCACCCAAGATTGCTAAACTGGTGGAAAGATTTACACTCTAGTGATCAAAATCTCGTCAGAAAAGACCGGGATACTTGGAGCGAGGCATAGTGGAACTGGAAAGAAAGTTTCTCAAAAGGGTTGAAGATTGTCAAGAGGCTAAAGGGGCTGAAGGCGGAGATTTAGCCAGAGCATACCTGTTGCTAGGACTTCGCGAGTTGGGGAAGCTGTTCGAAGGAGCCAAGGATACTGAATCTGGGGAAGGTCCTTCTGGGACCAAGTAGATAGGAGTTTATTTTTCGCTTTACAAATGTAATAAGGCCAATGGCCATTAGTGATTTTTATTTTCTTGCTTATTTAGTGTCGTTTTGGGATTCGTCTATTTTTTATCAATAAAATAAGGCATTTAGCATCCTAAGTTCTCCAAATCAACTTGTTGCTAGGCCCACCTCGGGCACAACGAGGTTCCCAAATTAGGACACGCTTTATATTCCTGTACTATGCGTTTAAATATTGCAACATTTTCTTTATGATCCTCACTAATTTGGTTACCTTTTTGTTTTATTTTTGTTTTGTTATTCCCCTCCCCAAAGGTTAGTTCGTGCACTCTGGCAACATCATCCTATTCCACGAGATCCAAGGGCCCTCCACCCACTCCTCCTCTTAGTCCTGTCATAAACAAGAACAAAGGCAAGATGGAAGATTTGAATAACGTCAGAAAGGAGAATTCAACTGAACGGGTAGAGGCCACTAATGGTCATGGAACTCAGGAAAATGTGTCCCAACTTGAACAGAAATTGCTGAAATTCCAGGAAGAGCTCAACCAGGTTCGGAATCTGGCAAGCTTGTCATTTTCCCTCAGCACCCCGGATGTCACCTTTCCCAATACTCAAAACCCTACAC
>NW_017687222.1:5448-6148 GCF_001879085.1 Nicotiana attenuata | reverse complement strand
AATTTCATGGAATCGAAATCACAATTACTGATACAGGCAGCATCAGCAAGGCATATGAAAACAAAGCTGATTGAGATCGGAAAAGAACTTGAATTTGAGTCTTGTGATCTTGCGATATATCGATTAAGTAAGGTTCGTCCTGGCTGCGATGGATTTTTATTGATAATATTTACCAAAGGACAAGGGGGAACTACAAGTAATAAATCCAGCAACAAAGTTTTCCCTCACTATCCCTAAATGTCCTTCAGGTTGCCCACATAAAGCCTGTAGTGTAGCTCTTGGATTTGACTCTTCGATAAAACAGTATAAAGTAGTGCATGTTTATGCTGATTCTTATGGTTTCGAGATGTTAAATCTAGGCAGCGCGGATAATGAGTGGGAACGAGTTTCTGGTCCGTGGGAAGATCTAAATGATCGTCCGTTTAATCCACTTAATTTATCCTGGAAGGATCCAGTGTCAATAAATGGAAGGATTCTGCATTGGTACGTTGATTCAGGTGAATATATCGTTTCAATGCAAGTGAAAGAGGGAAGATGCAGTATAACTCATCTTCCTAAACTTGGCAATGTGATTAAAAGGAACAACTATTCCTTGGTAGAGTTACAGTGCTTCTGAAATGAAATGGATGTCTGGATTTTGGAAGTATTTCGAGGGCAAGTTTGGTCCAAGAACATAGTATCGTGGTAGAGTTGACGATTA
>NW_017687222.1:0-1309 GCF_001879085.1 Nicotiana attenuata | reverse complement strand
TTTTTGAGAAGCACTTTTGAGAAAAATACACTTAGAAGCAGTTTTTTAAAGCTTGGACAAACACTAATTGCTGCTCAGAAGTGCTTTTCAAACTAATTAGCCAAACACAAACTGCTTCTCACCAAAAGTACTTTTGAGAAAAGCACTTTTGAAAAAAAACACTTCTCAAAATAAGCTGATTTTTGCAGCTTGGCCAAACGGGCTTTAAGATGAACTTCCTTAAGTATTCCTTGAAGATGTGGTTCATAAGACCTTGGAAACAAGAAGGAGCATTAGTGAGCCCAAATGGCATCACTAGATATTCATAGTGGCCTGAATGAGTCCTAAATGTTGTCTTGGCTATATCAGTAGGATCCATTCTTATTTGATGGTATCCGGACCTGAGGTCAATTTTTGTAAACACCTTAGAACCACCAAGCTCATCCAACAACTCCTCAATGATTAGGATAGGGAACTTATCTTTGATAACTTCAAATTTGACAAACAAATTACAGAAGTTCAATTAGCTATCTGCTTCAATAACTTCAAATTTTCAGCCATGAGCTATATTAATTTGCATATAGAATTTTACAAATCAACTAGCGAATGCACATCAAAAATCTACCTTTAGTTCCAGGAGAATCTGTCGGAAATCGGAGGATCCTATAATGTTTAATTACTACTAAAGCAACTAGCAGGTATATCCCCACATTAATTGATCGCCATGAAACATGAAACAACTATCACAGAGAAGTAGTGACTGAACATCGATCCCAATGAACACATGCATCAAGTAACAGAAAGAAGTACTTGCAATGGAAGATACAGGATTTTCGAATTCAAAAAAAGTGCAAACACGCAAAGAATCCGAGAGGATTCAACATCTAATACATATACAAAAAAAAATTGACTTCATATTTAAAGTGTAATTTTCCGACGCAGAGTACTTGATCTATAATCAATATAAGAACGGATATAAATTGTAGTAAGAACAGAGAGGCAGCTGTGAGCACGTGATTTTTGTCTCGCGTGAATTACTCCTACAGAATTCTTAGATTTAGGATTTTTCTTTTAATTATTTGATTTTTTAGGAATTAATTGCATAATTTTCATGTTTGCTTGCATTTTTGTTTGTCATTTTAGTTTATATAATACATAAAAATTACAAAATACATGTGCATTTGTTTTTAGGATTTAATTTTGCATTTTAAGAATTATGTGTAATTAAGTTGTTTCTATAAGAAAAGAAAATACACAAAAAAAAATAGTACAATTTTGTCTACCCTTTAGTTTTAATTCTTCGTATTTTCGTAAATTAATTTTTTTAATT
>NW_017687221.1:3874-6148 GCF_001879085.1 Nicotiana attenuata | reverse complement strand
TTTGTGGTAGTAGTGGTATAGTTGGGGTTTAGGTTGGAATTGGAGACCTAAGTTTAGGGATTTGGAGGGGTCTATTTATGGTCAGATTTTTGGTATTCTTGGTATGCATGGACTCGGTGGGAGGATAAGGGTTATATTGACGTGATTTTTATCGGATTCCGAGACGCAGACCCGGTGGTCGGGTTTGGCCAATTTCGGGATTTGTGTTGTAATTTGATTATTTTCGCTCGGGCTTCGTTCCCTTAGCATATTCTAATGTTATGATTCTGATTTTTGGGTAGACTCGACGTGAGTTGAGGCCGAGTCGAGAGGCAAGGGCGTCGTGGAGTAGTATTTCATCCGGTTTGAGGTAAGTAACGATTGTACATTTGGACTGAGGGTATGAAACCCCGGTATTTCGTACTATTTTGATAAATGAGGTGATGCACATGCTAGGTGATGGGCGTGTGGGCGTGCACCCATAGAGATTGTGACTTGGTACGTCCCGTGGCGACTGTATAGTTGCGTATTTTGATATATTGTATATGATATCCTTGTGTTCTAGAAATTATTTTGTAATTTGGGTTGGATGTTATGTTTGGGGCCTTTGTGCCGAACTGTTTAGACCCTTCGAGGTGTTTTACTGATTTTCCTCACACTGTTTGATTTGAAAGCATAACCTCAGTCATGTTTACCTGTTATTTGTTAAATCCGGTTTCATTACTCTACTAATTCAAAAACTGTTTGGGCAGAGTTCCCTGATTTTCACTGAAATGCCCGAGTGGCTGTGAGGTTAATGACTGAGAGAGAGGTCGAGGACCGGATGTTGAGGACTATATTATATATATGGATCAGGATGCACGCCGCAGCGATATATAGATATATATTGGATCGGGCTGCGCACCGTAGCGATATGATGCTTGGGTTGAAGGAGCCCCTCCGGAGTCTGTACACCCCCAGTGGGCGTAGTCGACTATATATATTGGATCAGGCTGCGCGCCGCAACGATTTTATATATATATATATACATATATATATATATATATATATTGGAGCGAGCTGCACGTCGCAGCGATTATTATTATTATTACTACTATGAGCTAATTATTGAGCCGGAATGCTGAGAGTGGGTACTGTGTGACGAGAGCTGAGTCACGAGTGACTGAGAGGCTTTCCCGAGGGGCTATACTTGTGAGTGATATATTGACCGGGGGGGCTGTTTATGATATTTACTGTTTTCACTCTTCTTTTATACAATCAAAGACTTTGATTTATACTGGAGATTTTACGAGTAAATTGACTATAGAACTGCAGACTTTTGACTTGATATTTCTATTGAGATTTTATGATATGTGATCTTAAATGCTCATCACTGCACTCAGACTTTGTGTACTTTAGTTACTTACTGAGTTGACGTGCTCACGTTACTCCCTGCACCTTGTGTGCAGATCCAGGTTCCCGAGCATCAGAGTGAGAGCTTCTAGTACTCTCAGAGCATCATTTGGAGATCGCAAGGTAGCTGCACGGCGTTCGCAGCCCTGCTTTCCTCCTTCCTATCTTAGTATTCTGTTATTTCAGACTTATGATGCATAACCAAATGCTCTTCCCTCTTTGGAAAACTAGAATTTGCGACTACCAACTCAAAAGCCATAGCGAAATCCAACAGAGAAGTGCCTCTTCCGTTCCTATCCCCAAAGTTGAAGCCACCGTGCACCTCTCCATAACCCCCAGAAGACGACCCAATATGACCATTGAAATCCCCTCATATAAATAACTTCTCCTTAGGCGGAATACCCCGCACCACCTCAACCAACCCCTCCCAGAAGCGCCTCTTAACTTCCTCGTCCAGGCCCGCTTGCGGCACATAAGCGCTAACGACATTTAGAGTTCTCCCTCCAACGACTAACTTAATCTCCATCAATCTGTAACTCACCCGCCTAACCTCTACTACTGACTCCCTGATCTCCCTATCCACCAAAATACCTACTCCGTTCTTGCCCTTCACGCGTCCGAAGTACCACAATTGAACCCGTCCGCATTCATCGCTTTCCGATCCTACCCACCTTGTCTCCGAAACACAAGCTATATTGACCTTCCTCTTCTGGATAATCTTCGCCAGCTCTATAGACTTACCCATCAACGTCCCTATATTTCACGATCCAGTCCTCAACCTACAGGCTCCCTTGTTGCCTTTACCCCTTCTGGTCCCCGACCCACCCCTGACCCGTGTCCCACCCCCCCGACTCCGAGGAAATGACCCTACTCTGCCATTACTAACCACAACCGTTATACCTA
>NW_017687221.1:0-1420 GCF_001879085.1 Nicotiana attenuata | reverse complement strand
CGGTGATTCGGTTAGCTTCGGGGGATGATTTGTGACTTAGGAGTGTGATCGGAAGTGATTTTGGAGGTCCGGTGTAGAATTAGGCTTGAATTGGCGAAGTTAGTATTTTGGCGAATTCCGGTTGGTAGGTGAGATTTTGATCCGGGGCTCGAAATGGAATTTCGAGAGCTGCAGCAGCTTCGTTAGGTGATTTTGGATATGCTTGCAAAATTTCAGGTGATTCGGAGGTGATTTGGTTGGGTTTTTGATTGAATGTGAGTTTCGGAAGAATTTGAAGAACTTAGGCTTAAAATTGATGGGAAATGAGGATTTTTGTGTTGTTGGATGTGTTTTTAAGATTGGAACAAGTTTGAATAGGGTATTGGATCATGTCTGTGCTTTTGGTTGAGGTCCCGGGGGCCTCGGGGTGAGTTCGGGTGGTTAAACGGGAAGTTTTTAGAATTTGTTGCAGGTTCATATTGCTGGTATCTAGTATTTTCGCTTCTGCGGAAATGGACCGCAGAAGCGGTTCCGCAGAAGCGGGTGAAAGGTCGCAAAAGCAGTCCGTGGTCTGGTAGGGTAGTTCCGCAGAAGCGGAACAATAATCGCATCAGCGTGTCCGCAGAAGCGGTTTTGGTCATAGGAGGGAGCTCCGCAGAAGCGGAGATTTAGCCGCAAAAGCGGAATGGCAATTTTTAATGAGAATCCGCAAAAGCAGGAATTTGGCCGCATAAGCGATCCCGCATAAGCGGAAGCGGGACCGCAGAAGTGAAAGTCGACTGGGCAGAAGGGTTAAAATATCATATTTCATCCGCGAGCTTGGGGTATTTTCCACCATTGTTGAGCGACCTTGAGGGATATGTATGACCCTTGATAGGAGGGTGTGGAGGTCGAAGATTAGGATTATGAGTTAGCTACAAGTCGAGTTTATTTCCTTTCCACACTTGTACTTCCTTCTAGGGTTATGAGTTAGCTACAAGTCGAGTTTATTTCCTTTCCACACTTGTACTTCCTTCCCTAGCTGTAGTACTAGTGTTATCCTTGTGTTCCTTATTTTAAGATCGATATTCTTTTACATGAGGTTCTCTTTGCTTCGTTTTATTTTTCTGGTTGTTGTTACTATTTCGTTTGTCGTAGTTCCCTTTCTTAACTGCTGTGATTTTGTTGTATTGAGCCGAGGGTGTTTCGGAAACAGCCTCTCTACCTTCACAAGGTAGGGGTAAGGACTATGTACATACTACCCTCCCCAAGCCTCGCTTATGGGGAATATACTGGGTATATGTTGTTGTATCGCTTGCTCTCTAAATTTGTATTAGGTGTGTATCATATATATATATATATATATATATATATGTATTCCTTTAAACTTTAGTATTTAGTTCTATGATCTGTCAGTGTATCTTGCTNTCGTCCTCAGTAACAAAGACATTAGCTACGAGAG
>NW_017687220.1:5288-6148 GCF_001879085.1 Nicotiana attenuata | reverse complement strand
ATATGAAGGTTCACGAGAAGAATTACTATGTTTCATGACTTAGAGTTGGCAGCCATAGTTCATGCACTAAAGATTTGAGGCACTATCTTACGTCTGTATCGTGTGAGGTATTCACTGATCATCGGAGTCTGCAGTATTTGTTCAAGTAAAAAGGAATCTCAACTTGAGGCAGAGGATTTGGTTGGAGCTGTTGAAAGATTATGATATCACCATTTTGTACCGTCCCGGGAAGGCCAAGTGTGAGCGTATCACTTTGGATTTTGTTGTTGGACTCCCACGAACTCAGGAGTACCTTTTTAAATTTGTGTGAAATAATTTTAGTATGTTTATATTTTGCAAACATAATAAATAAAGCACAAGGATACTCATCCTAAATATTGGACTATATTTACCGCAATATATTTTCTTCCACGAACAACTGTATGTTTCACTTTCAGGGGAGATATCAAGATCGACAACAAGAGTTTTGGTTAAGGCAGAGCAACCAAAGTATTAGGAGGAAACATACACAAAAAAAATAATGTCCACAAAGAAATGTTCGTTAAGATACCATCATATTAAATATTTTTAAACTATAATACATAATTATCCAACTAACATGACAAAATTGATCATTTGTGTAAGTTATGATGATGTTCTTTTATTTTTAAATTCATGTATTATGCTAATGTAATAATATTTTTCGGCATTTAGCGATTGTTATATTATTATACATAAAATTTCTTTCATTAACTAAATTTTTTTATTCCTTCATATAAATAAATATCCAAATCATCACGTGCCAATATTAACGTGCAACCATAGATACTAGTATATACATACATATATATATATATATATATATATATATATATATATAT
>NW_017687220.1:0-870 GCF_001879085.1 Nicotiana attenuata | reverse complement strand
AATTACCTATTTGTGTAGATTAATATAACATACAAAATGTATATATATTCCGCTACTATTTTGAAAGCGGCTATACAATATTATTTTCCCTAATCTATACCCTTTCCTTTACCCTAAGTCCCTTACCCTATTATTTCCTCTACCACATTTAAGGAATCATCATATTTAAAGATCAAGGGAATGAAGTTCAAATTAATGGAAAACAGAATTAGCCGTGATGATGTGTTTTGTTTTGTTTTGTTTTTTTATACCGTTGGAGTGTTGGTGGCATACATTTGATCCCTTACTTTAGTTTTGTTGCATGTGCTTGTTGACACAATTTTTATATTATAAATGGTGTTCGTCTTATTTTAGCTTCTTTTTGTCCATATTAGTTAGGTGCGTTTATAGCGATATACTTTCCGTGGAATCCCGCAAATTTTTTTATTGGTGTAATCGATAACCGAATCGATAAGCCCCCAAAATCGATAAATCGAAATCGAAAATATCGAAACCTTATTGAAACGATAACGATAAGCATATGTACAAATCGATAATCGATAAGTACTTATCGATAAGGGTCAAAATCAAATCGATAAATCAAATGCACACCCCTAATTCTGCTCAACTTTTTCCTTTTTCGTTTAAAGTGAAATAGAAAAGACAAAAAAATACGTCTTCTGAAACAAAATTGGGCTGTTGTAATTGTTTATCGGGCTTTTTTCACTTTTAACCCGTGCCAGAAACTATTTACATTCTGTAGTCAAAAAAGTGTACAAAATTTGTATAATTTGTGTATATAACATATAGAATGTATATATATACAAAAAATATATTTTTTTTGACTATTATTTTGAGAGCAGCTATAAAGTGCCATTTTTCCCTTGTTTA
>NW_017687219.1:4966-6148 GCF_001879085.1 Nicotiana attenuata | reverse complement strand
CAAAGATCAATGTTCAAAGCCTTTCTACCACTTGGGTGTATCAGAGTTCCCTAAAAGCTTCTTAAGAACTCCGGGCAGTGCTTACACCCAAATGTATCACCATATTAAGCCAAAGTGCAGTGTGGAAGGGCCAGCCTTCAGGTGTCCAAGTTCAAAGGGAACTCAAAGTCCTAAGGCAAGGCTCACAAGAGGGGGGCAGAACTTAGGAACTAAGAGGGAGAGTGCAAGTGCAGAATTCCAAGAGGGAAAAAGGGAAAGGGAAACAGTACACATAGGGATATAAGGAATGGGAATTGTAAGAGATAAATGTAGGCTAATGGTCATAACCCAACAATGAGAGATGCTGGCACACCCATAAGCCTACTAGAATATATAGTTTAGAGGTTAGGATCCCCTAAGGGATCAAGTTTAATCCGTAATAACTTGCATATTGCCATGTTTTAAACTGTAACTCAAAACACATAAAGGGAATAGGGAAGAGGAGTTCATAATAGAAACAAACAAAAGAAATCAACATGCTAGTTCAAGTATTTAAATCTGCAGAAGTAGTAAAGAGACATAGATATAGAAAGCTGTAAGTAAACACATTGTGGTGATGCCTTTAATTAGAATTTAGGACATACCAGTTTCAAGAAAACAAATAGGAAAAGCAGTAGTCTTGTGACAGTCAGAATACAGACAAGAAGAGAGAGTTCTTTGATGTGAGAGTAAGAGTTCAGAAGAATTGTGAATTGTAGTAGTGGAGGATTATTGAAATCGTGTGTAGTGTGAAAGAAAAGTAGTGTATTTATAGTGCAGAAAGCAGGCAGAAATAAGGTAAGAAAATAGTTTGAAAATTGATTGTCAATCAATTACACAAGGCTTCCCTTAATTAAGGGATTCAGATTCAAACGGGTAAAACCAATTAAGGAAAGAAATTAATCAAGCACTTTGTGCAAAATAGTAAATTAGGGGCAAATACATAAAGGCTATTTAAGGACAAGGTCTTTGAAATACACGGTTGTACAATTTAAGGAAAGAAAATCAATTAACAGCCAAGAAATCTGAGGCCAGAGATTTTGTATGAATGAACCAAGTCAGAAAGATGGGAAAGATTTTTAACTTAAGGAAAATCAGCAAACAAATCAATTAGACCTATTTAAAAGGAATTCTGAATCAATCACAAGTTTGAAAACCTTTTTT
>NW_017687219.1:0-818 GCF_001879085.1 Nicotiana attenuata | reverse complement strand
AACACTATTCTGCTCAGAATTTCACTACGATTTTCTGAGTTTTCTATCATTCTTCTGCATACTTTTAGCATCAAACAAAGTAAAAAGTAAGTGTGATTTGCTACCGAACTTTGTGTTCGCTGAAACACTGGGGTTTGAAGTACCACTACACCAGTGTGTAATTCGTTCTATCCTGGGAGGAAATAATTCATAACCTTGGGTACTAGGAGGGGATTAAATTCCTTAAGGAAACACTGTGAATTCAGTGGGCTCGAATTGGTTTTCTGACATTTCTGTTTATATTCATTTATATTTCCAGAATTATTTTAAAAATACAGTATAACTAACAAGCTTAAGAAATTTAATATATTTTCTGTATTTGTACTTACTGTTTCTGGAAGAGTAAAACCTTTGTGGTTTTGTACTCTATTAAAATCTACGTGATTTTAACGTTTGTGTCATTCTTTTACAGAAATGACTAATGAGAATGAGAACCAAGCTGTTCCAATGGTGACTGCTAATGCCTCAACTAGCCGAACGACACCGGCAGCATTGGCACCGGCGGAGAAACCCGAAAAATTTTTCGGGATTGATTTCAAGCGCTGGCAGCAAAAGATGTTCTTCTATTTGACTACTCTAAGTCTCCAGAAGTTCATCAAGGAAGATGTTCCTGTGCTGTCCGATGAAACTCCAGAAACTGAACGCTTTCTCGTGATTGAGGCGTGGAAGCATTCAGATTTTTTGTGCAAGAATTATATTCTAAGCGAGCTGGAGGATGCTTTGTATAACGTCTACAGTGGCGTGGAAACGTCAAAGTAACTGTGGACTGCGCTTGAAAA
>NW_017687218.1:5365-6149 GCF_001879085.1 Nicotiana attenuata | reverse complement strand
TGTGTAGCAGTGTTTTGGATATGATCGCGCATCGTAGCGAGGCTACGTGGAGTTATGACCCTTCGAGGTAGATTCAGGCATTCTATTTCTATGATGTGAGACGGGGTCTCAGCCTTGTGTTGTGATGGTACTAATGAGCTTGAGGTACAACTCTTTCGTTTGAGTCAATTGTCATGATTTGAGTATGTTCAGACCGTTTCTTGTTGGTGCGTGTATTATGCAAGTCGTGGCGTAGGCCTGTATTGAGGTGTCGTAGCACCAGAGTGATGTGTTGGATTCGAGGTGATCGTTGGAGTCATTAATGAATACGAACAGATTTGATTTCGGCTTATTAGAAGGATAATATCGAGGTTTGGCCCGGAAATCTGTTGTGGTACTAGTCAAAAGGGAAACGGTTTCATGAATGGTTGATATGAGAAATGATTACGATTTATAGCGTGTTTCATATATCGTTGGCAGTATAGGAAACTGTGGGAATAAGGTTTTAGCTAATGAGAGGTTTTCTGCCGGTATTTGGTTGTTATGGGCAACTACTGTGAATAGAAGTTATCGTTTCGAGTGTTTGGGTTATGTAGTACATCATATGATTTCACCGAGGTTGCAGGTATGGGTTATTACAGTTGGTTCGGGCCTATTCTGAGTATAGATGTGAGGTCCTGATCTTGTGTATGATTTCGGAAAGTGCAATGTGATTCTACGATTTATGGTCTAGATGGACTGTGAAATTTCAGCTATGTTGTATTATCGGACCTATGTAAGATAGGGTGACGTGGGATCATCCCGG
>NW_017687218.1:0-1078 GCF_001879085.1 Nicotiana attenuata | reverse complement strand
TTTTGCTTCTTTTTTTTCCTTTTTTTGTCACTTCTTTTTTTCCTTTTTCACTCATTTTTTTTCTTTTTATTTTTCACTCAATTAATTTTATGGCTATGATCGGACCTAATGTGGATTGTCTACGTATCATGATACCGCATGAATCAGATTATTACGTAGTTCAGGAATACCAGGACGGAGTAAATAAACTAACTCTTTTTCTTTCTTTGTTTACCTTTTATAAAACTCAGACCATGAATGCTTTTAGAAAAAGAAACTTATTTTTTTTTAATTTCGTTTTTTTGAATTTTCGAAAGAAAGGCTTTTAAAAGAAGAAAGAAAATATTTTTTAGATTTTTTATTTTGGTTTGTTTCCTTTTTCTTTCGAATGAAAGCCTTCTACAAAGAAAATATTTTTGTGTTTAAAAGTTTTTCTTATTATTATTTGGGATTTTCTAAGAAAGACTCATAAGCTAAGGAATTAAGGGAAAATATTTTTGAATTTTTTTTTAAAAATTGGGACCGGAACCAATGAAGTTTGCCTACGTATCTCACATTAGTGAGAATCAGACCCGCATAGTTCGAGCAGTTTTGACGGAATAGGGGAAAGATGGCACTTTAGATTTTTGGCTCATTTTGAAATTGACCTTTTCCTTTTTCTTTCGTTTTTTTTTTCAAAATTTTCGGCTAGAGTTTTTAGGATTTTTTCAAATACCTACCTCTCACTCTTGGTTTTTTTTTGGATTTTTCTCTTTCTTCGTTTTTTTTTAATTTTCTTTTCCCCTATTCTAGAAGCAGTCAACATGCAAGCCGAAACAAACAGATGCCCAAGTAGCACGTAAGATGCATCAGGATGGTCTTTTAATTTGGGGTACACTTGTCCTAGACGGACCCAACCCCTGTGTTGAGTCCCCAAAATTAAATGCACATGATGCAAACAAACGTTCCTACTAGGGATCCGGCATGAGGCTATGTTATTCTAGGTTTAAACCTGGGGGTGTATTTTAGACATGGCTTACCCAAGCAGACAGCTCGAGCTGAGGTGGGGGCAATGTACCGGGAGCACGAAAGTCTATCCGGCCTAGTTGTTGATCCAGCC
>NW_017687217.1:5055-6149 GCF_001879085.1 Nicotiana attenuata | reverse complement strand
AACTGGCTGACTTATGCAGATCGTGCACAAGCCCCCGTTAGTAGATCAACATATGTACCCGTGTTCTGTCCTGACTCTTCCACCTTTTTAGTGAGTATGCTCATCTGTGTCAATAAGGTGGCCATATTTTCAGACATAGAATTAGATGGATCTAAAGGCACTGAGTGCACCACTGGAGTGATAGGTGCAGTTCTGGTTATCCACCCCGAATTCTGTGCCATCTTGTCAAACAGACTCTGGCCCTCTCTCCATGTTTTGCTCAAGAACGCCCCACCAGCTGAAGCATCAACAATGTTCTTTACGCTATCTGACAATCCCATGTAGAACCGCTGCCCCAACATTAGATCTAGAACACCATGGTGTGGACATATGACCAGCATCCCTTTAAAACGCTCCCATGTTTCATGCAAAGTCTCCATCGGTCTCTGTTTAAAGCTCAAAATCTCATCAATTTGTTGAGCAGTCTTCTTGGGTGGATGGAACTTGTTGTGAAATTGCTTGACTAGTTCATCCCACGTTGCTATAGAATTTATGGGGAGTGAATTCAGCCAAGTCTGGGCAGCTCCTGTCACTGAGAATGGAAACAATAACAACTTGATTGCTTTCGGAGTTACATTGGGTTGCCTTTGGGTTTTGCAGATAGACAAGAAATTCTTCAAGTGCTGCTGAGGATCTTCAACTTGTGACCCCGAAAATAGTCCCTTATTCTGCAACAAGTGCAGCATGTTATTTGTGATCTGGAATGACTCAGCCTGTATCTGCGGGACTACTATAGCTGTGGATAGATTCTCAGCTGTGGTTGTTGTATTTTGTCGGTTGGACCGATTCAGAGCCCTGAAAACTTTCTCGGGATCTGATAATGCTTCTAATACTTCACCAGATCTCGATGAGTTTCTAGGCATGCACCTATGCAACCAAGTCAACAAACGTTAAAATTTCAATGTAAAATTGGGTATAGAGGAAACTGACTACACTAAGAATTTTTGTACTTCTTTCAATTGTAATTGATAACACCGTTAATTCCCCGGCAACGGCGCCAAAATTTGATCACGCCCAACTATGCCTTATAAAAAGGGCAATGCGGTCGTTGCAAT
>NW_017687217.1:0-419 GCF_001879085.1 Nicotiana attenuata | reverse complement strand
CCTACTTCATGGGATCTCCAATCACATAGGTTGGGTTACCATCTCTATTGACAACATGTCGGCCTTAACCCCATTTCTTTTGAGGTTTGAAGAATTAATTTTCTTCCCACGGGTTTAGTCAGAGGATCACCCAAATTAACTTCTAACTTCACATAATCAATGGAAATTATTCCATCTCTCAGCAGCTGCTTTATGACATCATGTCTCAATTTCATGTATCTACTTTTACAATTATAAGATTTATTCTTTGCTATAGCTATTGCTGCTTGGCAATCACAGTGTATAGACACAAGAGGCAATACGTCCTTTATTAAAGAGATATTAGCTAAGAAGTTTCTTAGCTACTCAGCCCAGACAACGCTACTACCACGAGCTACAACTACTGATCTACAGTTCGATCTAGCAACTAGTATACGTTC
>NW_017687216.1:5129-6149 GCF_001879085.1 Nicotiana attenuata | reverse complement strand
TTGAACTTCGACGCTTTAAGTCGAAGCGACAACTTCTTAAAAAACATAAATAGTAAAATTAATAAATAATACAAAACTTACTAATTTAAATAACGTTAAAGTAGGTACTAGGTACCACCAAATCATCCACAAACCATAGGACAAGCAAAATCAAAGGTACTAAATTACTAGAATCAACATCTTATTCTTCTACTCTTCTTCTTATTCAAGATTGTCAAAATCTTGAATTCCTCTATTATCTTCATATTGCTCGTCATCTTCTTCTTCCCCTTCTCTTCAGGATCACTTTCATCTTCATCAATTAGGGATAGGAATCGATTTGTAGTAGCCACACTTTTTCCCTTCCTATAGAGCTTGAACTTGGAGTATATCTTGTTAAACCATAAGGATTCTTCCCAACTCCACTACCAACCGCAACATCACCCCAAGTGAAAACGGAGACGCCTTCAATACTTCTTCATCTTCACAATTTTCGGGGACTCCGGTTAGCCACTCATTAGCCTCATCAATATTGTCCAAAAGAATTGGATCAATTAGATTGCGGTGGTTGTAGCGACGCCTCAATGCTCTATTGTATTTTATGAACACTAGATTATGGAGGCGCTTCAAGGTTAGTCGATTCCTTTTCTTTGTAAGAATCTGCAAAAAAGATGTGTCAACTAATTAGTAGGAGTTTGGACAATTGAGATATAATCTACTTTATCTTAAAACACGAAATAATTCTTTTTATTTCTCACGTGTTCAAAAACACTCCAGTTCCTTTCACATCCGGATGAGCTACAAGTTAAGCTTAGAACTTCGATGGCGAAAGTCTGTAACTCCGGAGTCTCTACACCATATTGGTCCCACCATTCAACTATAGAAGTCAAAAAAGATATTCAAGAGCTCATAAGTATAAAAAATACATTGAAGTTAGAGCTATAAAATATAGAAACACTTGGTCACCTGGCGACTTCGTCGTTCTTTGTTTAATAGCAAGTCGAAGCTTAAAAAGTCCTTCAGCTGCCTTGTAAGTAGCAA
>NW_017687216.1:0-2227 GCF_001879085.1 Nicotiana attenuata | reverse complement strand
TTTTCAGCAGTCAAAATCACTCCCCTCGCCGCTAGCCATGCAAAAAAGAGGAATCCAGATCGAGGAGTATGGAAAAGTGGCCTCCTTTCTCACCAACATACTCTGGTAAAAGGACATTACGGTGAACAAACCATCGCAACGCAAACCCTATCTCCAAGAATCACAAGATGGCTGGGAGTTGTTGAAAGACAAGACATTTTTTCCTTTTAATAACGGTGAAGTATGGGCTACCTTGTATGTACCTCGACTATTCAACCGGATACTCTCAATTCTACCGGATACTTGCAATCTCCCACCATCACAGGTATCGAGTAAATCTGCGCACCAACGCTTAGGCTGATAGGAAGAAATTACCTAATGTATTTGTCTTTGCAAGGATTGAACCCTGATCTCACTCACTTCAATAACCGCAAGGCCACGCCTTTAGATACGTAAGTCAAGAAATTTATGCATTTAGATATTTTCATTTTTATGTTAATAGTACATAATATTCTCCCTAAATTTGTCATTCGAAAACTCAATATATAGGTAACCTCTCTTATTTCATGCGGTCTAGATTTACCTCATACATAATACCGTAAACTCCTATATAAGGAGTCGTTTTGTATATTCAACAATAGAAAGAAAAAAAAAAAGGAGTCGTCTTGTATATTGTCTACAATCAATTCAAGAAAAGCTTTTTTTTCTTTTTTGAAAAACATGGTATCAAAACCTCTAAAATCTTGGTAAAGTAAGTAGCTTTTGTTGCCACCGTGCCTAGCCAGAGTTTTCCTTCTTTTCATAAACATATAACTCTTGTTTCTTTTTTATTTCTCCAAATATTCTTTTTCTCCTCTTTTCTTTAGGGTACAGAAGTTGGGTATTGAGTTCCAACACTAAAAGTAAAGTTTCCGATCACTTCCCTGAAAAGGTCATCTCCTCCTCTTTTTCTTTATAGGACGCGATTTCATGTATTGAGTTCCTCCTTCGATTATTGAATTTCTACCCAATGTTTCCACAAAGTAAAGGTCTTCTACTCTTCCTCGTGGATTCACGTCATCCAACAACACGTCTTTACGTAGTTAGTAGTATGTCGTTGTCCAAAGACATGTTAATGTCATATTAGCAAGAAGCCACCACATTACCTAGTAAGCAGTCAAATAATTGTTCAATTATCACTGACATATCATCAAACAGTAGCTTTTTCGGCATACTTGACTTGGCTTTCCAGTTTTTACGTACAAACTCAAGTCGTTTCACCGCCTTGAGTTAGAGGGGTGTGTTGAGAGTCAAGAAAATTAATGTAGCTATATATTAAACTATTCCATATTCATTCCATATGATTAGGTTACCTGTATAGAATGTGCTCCCGAATTGTATCATACTTAAGAATCTAATTACTTAAGCAATTTCCTTATTTAATAACTTCTCTTATTTCACGTAATCTAAATCCACAACTAGACTCAAAAAATTGCAGAAATATGACACTTTCATGGGTGGTCTTTAACTTTTGACGGGCTTGCCTCATGAGCAGGATGGTTAAAAGTTAAAAGTGTTGCCCATGGGGAAAGTGAGGGGCAACTCTAGTTAAACTTGAAGTATTGCACATAGGGCAAGCGGGGACAAGAATTCAAGACCATCCACTTTGAGGGCTATTTGTGTACTTCACCCGTGTAGACTCCTATATAAGAAAATGTTGAAACGCTATGTGCCAACATGTCATAAAATTAGTGTCAGAAAATGTGATGCTAAGATGTATGTACAGTCATACAAAATTAGCTACGCCTAGTGGATGTAAGTAGCACACATAACGAAAGAAAACCACATGATATAACTAAAAATAACAATTCAATAACTAGAAATTACCTATTTTTGTACAAATGTACTAGCTCCAGAAATAAAACCAATACTACAAGCATTCTGTGTTGTGCATATTTATTATGGATTCGAACAAAGAAATTTACAACCACAATTAAACAATTATCATAAGATGCAACAGGAACCAAACTAATTCACACGAATCATCAAAGACTGATGAAGTCTAGAATTCAGTAGGTACTTACTTCTGTCAATCAAGTGAATTTTGTTCTGGTGGGATCAATTCAATAAAAGAAAAAAAGCAATTCGAGTCGGTCTTGAAACAATTCATTGCATTTTCTCCTAGACTTCCTAGGTAAATCCATTTTATTATTCAACAATGACCCACTAGACACTATGTATCTACTGCATGTACTTATGCATATATACT
>NW_017687215.1:5395-6149 GCF_001879085.1 Nicotiana attenuata | reverse complement strand
GGACGAAATCGGGAAGCCCGACGGGGAGTTAGCCGTTCATGGTGGGCCTTTATGGGAGTGGTAGTTTGTCCTAGAAAAGATGGTCACATAGACCTTGGTCTAGTAGGAATGCTAGATGTTGCTATGAAGAAACCTACTAGCACAGTGGTTCCCCTGATTGTAGCAGAAATATACCGAGCTCTGACCAAATGTCGAGAAGGGGAGAAATTCTTTCAAGGTTGCAATTTGCTCTTGCAGTTATGGGTACAGGAACATCTCTGTCACCGCATAGGATATATGAACTACGGCTTAACCGGGTTGACTTGTATTGTAGAGTTCGAGACCCGAGTTACAGGTATTGAGTTCCCGGAGGGTACTGAGGCCTGGTCGTCGTGTTTAAGATCCCTCACTGCAGATAAAGTAGAATGGGCTTATGGATGGCTTCCTCCTACTGAAGTTGTGTACACATCGGCAGAAGTCCCTTATATTCTTTTGATAGGTATTCGAAGCATTCAGCCCTATGCTCCTTACCGCGTTTTGCGACAATTTGGAAGGTTCCAGACGGTGCACAGCGATGAAGACCTGAGTGGGCAAGTCATTGAATTGGGCCCAAAAGCTGCATTCCCTGAAGGCCGAATCCGAAAGATATGGAATGAGTGCAGGTACCTTGAGCCCAAAACTATAGTACAGGACCGGGCCAGAGGTGAGGTAGATCCTAAATACTCGGTTTGGTTCGGTAAAAGGTTTCAAATCCCCGAGAGACCCGCCAAAAGGC
>NW_017687215.1:0-817 GCF_001879085.1 Nicotiana attenuata | reverse complement strand
AGATACCCTTTGGCTCCACGGCCGGTCACTCTTCATAGGTTTTTGGACTTGTTGAGCATCAGTCGGGATATTCAGGACCCTCATCTGGCAGAAGGATGTTGTACACTACATTTCCTATATCACCGGTATGGTAACCCCAAAGGTTTTGAGGAACCCAATACAAGACTAACACATGCTGGAAATAAGGACAAATGGGAAGCCCGACGGGGATTAGCCTTCATGGTGGCCTTTATGGGAGTGGTAGTTTGTCCTAGAAAAGATGGTCACATAGACCTTGGCCTAGTAGGAATGCTAGATGTTGCTATGAAGAAACCTACTATGAAGTTTTTCCTAAAGGTTCTGCAGCCTCTCGAGGATAAATACAGACGTCTCCGTACCGATCCGCGAGACTCTACTAAACCAGCTCATGATTCGCGAGACCAAGTAACCTAGGCTCTGATACCAACTTATCACGACCCCAACCCCGGTCATAATAGCGCCCAACACACTGCTAGGCAAGCCCGACCATATACAGCATTAACCCAAATTCTTACTCAGATTTTTGATAATTAACACAGGGAATTTGCTAAGTCATTACATTCAAGTTCATAATTTATAATAAAGCCTGCGGAAGTTCAATTAAAATATCACAACATAGCCCAATAGAATCCGGTGTCGCGAACACGAGCCTCTAATACAGAATATCCACCTAATACAAGCATGTCTAGGAAAAATATGGAACAAAAGGATAGAGGTAGAAGGGAGAGATCAAGGCTGCAAACGCCATGCAGCTACCTCGATGCTCCCGGATGATGCTGCGCTGCTAATCAAGTCCTCA
>NW_017687214.1:0-6149 GCF_001879085.1 Nicotiana attenuata | reverse complement strand
TGAAATTCCTTCCACACGTTTGTATGCACACATGAGCGCTCAAAATCAGATGTGCCTTGATGGCTTATGATTTCCCTAATCGAGGGGCGAGATGTAATCTCTGTGAGTTTATGTTGGGCCAGTCTGGAGCACTTGAGGCCGGATCTTTGCCTATGGCTTGAGCACCGAGGTGCTGATTGTGTGAGTAAGTGTTTTGAACCTATATGTTCGGTATTGTCTCTATTAGTGGAAGTGACGGCTGGATATCCATGTGATGAGTATGTTAGTACTGCGAGATGTATCTATGTAACTTGGAAGTGTCGAGGAAGATCTGCTGGATGATAGGTGAACTATTAAGCGCATGATTTCCATTGTGATTGGATGTGTAGCTCCGAGTTATGGGCGCGTGAAGAATCTTTTCAAGTCTCCTAGTTGGGAGTGAAGTAAATTGCATGTTGCGGTATGAGTTCAGACTCAGGAAGACTAAGTGACTGTGTAATGTGTATGACGGTGGAAGGTATACAGAAATGTTATATTGAGGCAAAGCAGATGGGATATCTCCTGCGGAGTGTTCTGAAGTGGTGTGATCCTTATGTGTATGTTTGAAGATCTCATGTGCAATTGAAGGGTACGTGTTGAAATTTGAAATTTCAGGTCGCTTAAGAGAGTGGGCTTAACTGTTGCGGGGTTGAATGCGAGATTTGTAGAAGATTTACAGTACTGGATGATCTGTGTTTTCACAAAATTATAAATGATTTGAGTTTAATCTCACTATGGTATTGTGGCATCAATAGAGTAAAAGTGTTATGAGTTATTGAGTGTATCTTGATCTATGGCTTCGAGCCAAGTGGGGGAGTCTGCTGTGAGCAGTTGATTGCATGGTTAGGTGCTATGTTAGTTCCAGTTTGGGGCGTGCGAGTGAATTAGCTATGGCTAGAGTAAAGGAAAAGTTTGACAAAGGTCATATTATGCTTCATAGAGTATGAGAATCACGGAATGTCTAGAGTGTTGTTGGTAAAGAATGCTCGGCGCATAGAGTAGGAAGTTGCTTGGTTGTATTGGGATGAGGATTTCATTTTGCGGTATCGGAGTGCCAATGAGGCATGGGTGGTTCTGTTCGTTAGGTCAGTGAGTTGCAGATTGAATAAGAGTGGATGACTTGCGAGGATGACTCTAATATGTTCAAGATCCTACAGGTAACAATCGGGTATTTTAAAGTTGCATGTGTGGTTAGAAACTGTGTTTTCATTGGAAGAGGTTCAGATTTGTGGTATTCCTATGCTAATTATGGGGTTCTATGTATCAGTATCAGGAAAGTAAAGGTGACGGATTCAGATTCGCAGGAAGTTCTTCAGATTAAAGTATTCGGGAGCGTGATGTTTTTGGGAATATTTAAGAGAGTATTCAGCTGCTTATGGGTTTTAGACAGCGTGGAGTTATGCTTGGGTCTCGTGAGGTAAACCTGGGTTGAGAGATTGTGGTACTACAACAAGAGAGAGCATCAAGTTGAAAATGAATCAGAAGGAAATTTAGCTAGATGGGTAGCTTGATAGTATACCGAATCGGTATGGTAAGGATATGATCAATTCTTTGTATGTGTTCGAGGTAATGGGTTCTTACAGGTATTTTGCAGCAATGCTCATGGGTTTTGATGGCTTGCTTAGCTTGGTCTAGTTAGAAGGATTCAATCCTGGCAGTTTAATTTGTGCAAACGGAATTGGAAGAGTTCTTGTTGATTTCTACTGTGGGTGGAGAGGTGTATTTTCTACGAATAGGAGAGGCGTAAGATGTGTAATGATTTTTCATCTAGATGGGATCAATGGAAGTCTTGACTAGTTGAGTACGTAGATGTTTGTGGCTCGGAAGGGAGATAAAAGTTTTCCTGTTATCCTTGGATGGTATGGTATATGCGGTATGTTGTGGAGGATCGAGATTTGTGTGTATGAGGTTTCAGTTCAGTTCGGAAAGGAAGTTCATAACACTCTTAGGCAGCGGGTAGCCTGAGATGATTAAGGAAATGGTATTGTTATTTGGAAGTGATTTGAGGAGAGTATAGGTTTCAGAAAAAGGGGAAATGTGATTAAGTTGATGGCATTTCAGTAGTATTGCGGCACTTTCAGGCTGGATCGACTGCTGATATTCGAGTTGCTTGTATGGCACATGGGAATTTTAGAATATTTTTCGTGGAATGACTGGGTACCTGAGGTGTGATATATATTCGGACGGCGGAATTCGGGATCAGGTATGGTGATTTGTGTGCTACACGGAATTGGAGACCGGAAGTTCTCATATTCAGGCTATGTTGGAATTGTAGATCGTGTGCATCAGCACTGTTTGGCGACTACCGAGATTTGGAGGCCCGAGTGGATCTTTCTTTGCTTGGTATGTTAGATTTCAGATATGATATTGGGATGTAGACTGGTTGTTTCCGTGTTGAGTTATTCTGGACTATTGCGATAGATGGCGCGATTGGCTATGTCGGGAAATGCCACGGAATGAGTGGCGATGTACGACGGATTATGTCCTATTGGAGATTTTCATATTTCGAAGACCAACGGACGGCTGGGAAGGATTGCCTTTCTTATTTGGGGTTTTGTGACGAGTGTCAGTGCTGAGTCTCCTCATATTGACTCAGTCCCGGTGGTGAGGGACTTCTCGGAGGTGTTTCTTGTGCCTGGGCACGTCGCTGGGCAAGGTTGTTGATTTCAGTATTGATTTGGTGCTTTGTATCATATCGTATACCACTGGCAGAGTTATAGAGGTGGAAGGAGCTTCAGTTTTCCTTGATAAGGAGTTCGTTGGTAGGCCAACGTGGGTGAGTGTTCTATCTTGAGTCGGCTTGGTGGGCTCCGAATGGCATTGTTGAGGGAGGTATTGATTTGACCATTGTTGAGATTATCAGAGATCTAGGGAGATCTATGAGTTACCTTTCTGTGTTGCGAGATGTTATGATTTGTTGGTTATAGGCACATATGGTGTGGTTCAATTGGGCTCTCTTAGTGGGATTTGAGCGGGAAGAGTAATTGAGCGTTGCTTAGTGAATGGCATATCGGTTATGTCTTATCGGGTTGCGTGGCGTATGTTACTTGTTTCACCGTGGGTGTAATGATTTTCTTTTGTTCCAGACATCAAATTGTGCGTGGCCGTCGATTTTGATCATAGTGAATTGAGGTGTTTCATGTGTAGCAGTGTTTGGATAGGATCGTGCATTGTAGCGACGCTACGTGGAAATATGACCTTTCGGGGTAGATTCATGTGTTATGTTTCTATGATGTGAGATGGGTCTCAGCCTTGTGTTGTGATGGTACTGATGAGTTGGAGGTACAGCTCTTTCGTTTGGGGTCATTTTCATGATTTGAGTATATTCAGACCGTTTCTTATTGGTGCGCGAATTATGCAAGTTGTGGCTTAGGCCTGTATTGATGTGTCATGTCACCAGAGAGGTGTGTTGGATTCGAGGTGATCATTGGGGTCATTAATGAATACGAACGGATTTGATTTCAGCTCGTTGGAAGGATAATGTCGAGGTTCGGCTCGGAAATCTGCTGTGGTATTAGCCAAAAAGGGAAGTGGCTTCATGAATGGTTGATCTGAGAAATGGTTATGGTTATTGCGTGTTTTATTTATCGTTGGCAGTATAAGGAAGTGTTGGAATGAGACTTTAGCTAATAAGAGGTTTTCTACCGGTATTCGGGTGGTTATCGTTTCGAGTGTTTGAGTTACGTGGTATATCATATGATTGCACCTGAGGTTGCAGGTATGGGTTATTAGAGCTAGTTCGGGCTTATTCTGAATATAGATGTGAGGTTCTGATTTTGTGTATGATTTCGGAAAGTGAAATGTGGTTCCATGATTTATGGGCTAGACTGGGTTGTGTGATTTTGGTTAAAATGTGTAATCGGACCCATATGAGATAGGGTGACGTGGGATCACCCTCGGGTATATGCTTGGTAAGGTGATTCATCGATTGGTTGGCTTTTAGGACAACTTTGGGTACGTTCGAGGACGAACGTGTGTTTAAGTGGGGGAGGATGTAACGACCCGACCGGTCGTTTTGAGCTTTTGCGCTTTGATCGCCAGTTCTCGGGCATGATTTGCCCCGTGTTATGTATTATGACTGATGTAGATCGTTGGTTTTGGTTTCCAGGAAAAACTGGAATGAATTTGAAAGAAACAGTCTCAGTTGAAAGCTTTGAATTTGAAGGATTTGACCAAGAGTTGACTTATTCGTATATGAGCTCGGGTCGGAGTTTTTATGATTTGGTTAGCTACGCTGGGTGATTTAGGACTTAAGAGCGTGATCGGAATTGGTTTTGTAGGACCGGTGTAAAAATTAGCTTGTTTTGGCGAAGTTAGTATTTTGGCGAATTCCGGTTGATAGGTGAGATTTTGATCCGAGGGTCGGAATGGAATTCAGAGAGTTGTTGTAGCTTCGATATGTGATTTGTGATGTGTGTGCAAAATTTCAGGACATTCGAACGTCGTTTGGTCGGGTTTTTGATCGAAAGTGTATTTTGGAAGTTTTTGGAAAACTTAGGCTTGAATTCGATGTGAATTGATGTTTTTGGTGTTGTGTGAGGTGTTTTGGTGATTGGAACAAGTTTGAATGAGGTATTAGGATGTGTTGGTGCTCTTGGTTGAGGTCCCGGGGGCCTCGAGGGGATTTCGGATGGTTATCGGAGAAATTCGGAATTTTGTTGCAGCTGAAGAATTTGTGCTTCTGGCATTTTCGCATCTGCGGTTGGTGGACCGCAGATGCGGCGCCGCAGATGCGAGTGGTTCATCACAGAAGCGAAAAAGGGGGCAGGCGAGCTGGACCGCAGAAGCGGCTAATGGGATCGCATCTGCGGAATGGCAGATGCGGAAGATGCTCGCAGATGCGGCTTAGGCCGATTTAATAAATTCCGCAGAAGCGGGCGTGTTGACCGCATATGCGGAAGCCGCAGATGCGGTATTTTGACCACAGATGCGGTAAATGGCTGGGCAGAATGTTTTAAGTCACTTCATCCGCGATTTTGGGTCATTTTTCCTTCACGGTTGATCATTTTGAGAGCTTCTTGGTGGAGATTAAAGAGGGATTCAAGGGGAATCGATTGGAGGTAAGATTTTTGAACTTAAAACTCGTTTTATTGTGAAATCCGCCTAGAAATTCATGGAAACTAAGCCTAAAATTGAAGAACTAGGGCTTGAGATTTTGAAATTTGATTTGGGGATTTGATGGGCCATTTGAGCTTGGATTCGAGAGTTCTTGGTATGTATGAACTCGTGAGGAGATAAGGAACGTATTGATGTAAAAATTTCTGAGTTTCAAGAAGTGGGCCCGGGGCTCGGGTTTTGGTAATTTCGGGATTTGTGCCCGTTATTGATTATTTTCGTTTGGGCCTTGTTCCCTTAGCATATTGAGATGTATTTGCTCTGATTTTGGATAATTTTGACGCGCGTGGAGGCCGATTTGAGGGGCAAAGGCATCGCGAGCTAGAGATATCGCCGGTTCGAGGTGAGTAATGATTGTAAATGACATCCTGAGGGTTTGAAACCCCGGATTGCACATCGTAGTGCTATATTGAGGTGACTTGCACGCCGGATAGTGAGCGTGGGGTAGAGCACTGTTGGGGATTGTGACTTGGTCCGTCCCGATTGATGATTTTACTGCGTATTTGACTGAAACTTATTTGTTATTATCATGATTTGGGCTGATTGCCATATTTGGGCTTCGTGCCAATTATTTGAACCCTTCGTGGACTTTAATCACTGTTTCCTCACTATTTTGCTACATTACTTGAACTCAGTCCTATTGATTACATTGTTTTACAAATTCAGCCGCTTTAATTGAATTTTGAGACTTAAACGATATTTCTACTGTTGTTTGGGCTGAGCACTACTATTTTATTGATTCCCGAGGGGCTTATGATGTTTTCTGGACTGAGTGAGGCCGAGGGCCATATGCGAGGATATGCTGAGTGATATGAGGCCGAGGGCCTGAGATACATTTATATGCGACGATGTGGCTTGAGTGACGTGACGAGGCTTTCAGGCCTTATGAGTGATGTGAGAAGGCTTTCAGGCCTTATGTTGATATAGCGCTTGGGCCGTAAGGGGCCCCTCCGGAGTCTGCACACCCACAGTGAGCGCGGGTACCCATATGATCTGAGAGTGAGCCCGAGGGGTTG
>NW_017687213.1:5166-6149 GCF_001879085.1 Nicotiana attenuata | reverse complement strand
GTCTCCTTGGTGTGGAAAATTTCAGAATGTAAGGGTCTTGTTCTTCATCTATACGTCTCTCCAAAGGCTCGATCTCCATGTCTTCATCCAAACAAAATGTAGAAAAATGTGTAGAATGAGGACCAACACGCCCCAACTCCAAAACTGCATTATTTTTGACATCCTTAGTAATACATACTCCCTCAACCTCGGCATCATCAACAAAAACATGGTCTAGTGATTGGTATTCTCGTTTTAGCTCCTCAATTTGGCCTAGAATATCTTTTTCAGCTTCACACAATTCATCACTAAATTGTTGGGCGTTACACGCATCAACTTTTGCACTCAATTGAGCCTCTAAGTCGTGAATAGAACTTCCAAATTGATCGATCTCTTGTCCCAGTTCAGCTCTTCCTTCTATAAAGTGTTGCATCTCATTCATAATTTTCTCACGGAAACCTTCATATTCCTCTAATAATTTCCCGTGCATATCAAGAATGCGAACATCGTGTTCTACATCATCCAATTCGTTACTCCTGTCAAACCCATAAGAATTATTAGAATCAACATAAGAAGGGATTGGAATAGGATAACAACACTTAGGACAATTATTCCAATTTCCATCACAAATAGTACATGATGGAGATGGTGCACACAACTCGGTACTAGGAATAATTTTACAAAATTGCCACAAGTGGGGTCCTTTACAATATGGACAAGGATCAGTAAAACAAGAATACTTATTATCCTACCACTTTTCGTTCAAAGATGCCATGTAAAAAAATAAAAATATAGCACTAACTACACTAGACTAAAATTAAAAACTTAAATAGATAAAAAGAAAAACAATCTAATCTAGTAAAATAGTTAATTTCTAAGTCCCCGGCAACGGCGCCAAAAACTTGTTGCTCCCAAACGCACACGCAAGTATACATGGTCGACAAGTAATATAGGATTGTAAGTCCAGATATCGTACCCACAGGGACTTGTGATTAACTATCAAC
>NW_017687213.1:0-594 GCF_001879085.1 Nicotiana attenuata | reverse complement strand
GGTAGTGTGAAAATTAAAGAAACCAAGTAATAGGTATCACATCTTGTACTTCTTGGCCTTCAATTGAGGAATGTAGTTTTGTCTCCTTGGTGTGGAAAATTTCAGAATGTAAGGGTCTTGTTCTTCATCTATACGTCTCTCCAAAGGCTCTATCTCCATGTCTTCATCCAAACAAAATGTAGAAAAATGTGTAGAATAAGGACCAACACGCCCCAACTCCAAAACTGCATTATTTTTGACATCCTTAGTAATACATACTCCCTCAACCTCGGCATCATCAACAAAAACATGGTCTAGTGATTGGTATTCTCGTTTTAGCTCCTCAATTTGGCCTAGAATATCTTTTTCAGCTTCACACAATTCATCACTAAATTGTTGGGCGTTACACGCATCAACTTTTGCACTCAATTGAGCCTCTAAGTCGTGAATAGAACTTCCAAATTGATCGATCTCTTGTCTCAGTTCAGCTCTTCCTTCTATAAAGTGTTGCATCTCATTCATAATTTTCTCACGGAAACCTTCATATTCCTCTAATAATTTCCCGTGCATATCAAGAATGCGAACATCGTGTTCTACATCATCCAATTCGTTACT
>NW_017687212.1:2410-6149 GCF_001879085.1 Nicotiana attenuata | reverse complement strand
AAGGCCCAATCAGCAGGCGAACTTTAGTGGTACTTCTGGTGGTGGTGGTGGGCAGGTCAGCATTTAGGGGAGGGTTGTCAAGGCCATCCAAATCTTTGTCTCAGTCTTTGATTAGTGCACAACCATCGGAGCCCAGTCAGCAGTAGTGGAGTCATCTTAGGCCTAGCAAGGGCAATAGGGGATCCTACTAGCAGGTCGTCCTCGTGGGAGATTTTAGGAGTAGCGGAGGCCCAAGGTGTGGGAAGATGCATTTTGGGGCCTGCTTCATGGAACAAACAATATGCTACGGGCGCAGTGTTAGGGAAAACATTCAGAATGATTATCGTTCGTCCAGCTAGAGTGTAGGCAGGGGTATGGAACAACCAGCCAGTTTTGCAGCCATTACATCCGCAATACCTCATCCAGCTCGAGGCACCCCAGCACCTGCAGGGCATGGTGTATCTAGGGGTGGTGCATAGAGTTCGGGAGGACCCAACCGTTTCTATGCTATAAGGTTTGGTAGGATCCTTCATGTCCCATCATTCAAGTATAACTTGATTTCTGTTCACTCCCTTGCAGTGCACCTTAGATGTATTGTATTTTTCAATGATGCACTTTGTCTGTTGCAGGCCCCTTCAGTGAAGAGGCCTCAGGTGATTGGTAGTAGCAAAGAAGGTCTGTACTATCTCTGTTCGAGATGTTTGAAAGGTAGAAGAACTGTTTTACCCTCTGTTGTTTCAACTTCCTATTGCAATTGTATTCCTGCTCCCAATGTAAATAGTCATGAGTCTGTTAGTCATACTCATTCATCTCACACTCCTCAATCTGTAAATACTTCCATTTCAAACAATAAGAATGAGCCTTCATATATGTTTGATAAGTATGATGTAAACTCTCTGTGGCACAATAGGCTTGGTCATGTTCCTTTTGTTAAAATGAGAGGGAAATCCTCAATTCCTGCAAAGTTTGCACCAAGACAACCATTTATCTGCCCTGTATGCCCTATGGCAAGACAAACTAGTCTCCCATTTCCTCAAAGAACCAGCACCACCTACAAATTATTTGAACTAGTACACATAGATATATGGGGCCCTTACCATGTAACCACCCATGATGACTACAAATATTTTCTCACACTAGTGGATGATTTCAATAGATCCACTTGGACCCACCTATTGAGCTGCAAGAGCAATTCTCTTCAGGCCTTAAAGGCCTTTGTGGCCATGATTGAAAATCAATTCAATACATCCATAAAAACCATTGGATCTGATAATGGCTTGGAGTTCACCGGCCATGAAGCCCTTTCATCCTACCAATCTAAAGGGATCATACATCAGAAAACATATCCCTATACACCACAACAAAATGGTCTAGTGGAGAGAAAACATAAATATCTTCTTAAAATTGCCAGGGCTCTCATGTTCCAGTCCAAACTCCCAATCAAATATTGGGGAGAATGCATCCTAACAGCCACCTATCTGATAAATAGTTTGCCAACCACTTACCTTAACAACAAATGCCCTTTTGAGTTGTTGTATCAAAAGAAACCCCCATTACTCTCACTTTAGAAGCTTTGGGTGCCTATGCTATCCCACTCTACCCAAAACACACAGAGACAAATTTGAACTAAGAACCACTCCTCACATCTTTGTAGGATATCCATTTGGGACAAAAGGTTACAAGGTACTAAGCCTGGCCACCAAGAGAATTCACATCTCCAAATATGTAATCTTCCATGAAAATGTTTTTCCATTCACCTTAAGTTCTAAAAATACTTCCTTTCCTGCTGTTCATAGAACAGTCTCTTCCCCTAACTATGCTGAAGACAGTAGTCAGGTTCCCCTTATGAATTTTGGACAAAGTCCTGTTAGCGTCAAATCTCCAGAGATAGAGCACCGCTCTGAGACACCAATAAATGATACACCTTCTCCAAACACCACTGACCCTTCATCTACAAATGATAACAATTTGCAGCCTTCATCTACACATGTCCAGTCAGAAGCACCAATTTTAACGAAATCCAGTAGAAGTCATCAAACTCCTGCTTACTTAAAAGACTATGTTTACCAACTACCCAGTAGTTCTGCTCAACTGTCCACTGCCACAAAACATTGCACCCCTTCACTAAAAGCCTTATTTTCCAATCATCATCATATCACTCCCGATGCTCTATCTACTGAAAGTCAGCACTTGGTGCTAAATGTTTGCCATAATAGTGAGCCATCTTCATATGAAGAGGCAACCCTCAATCCTGCTTGGCAAGCAGCCATGACACAGGAATTTGAGGCACTCCATGCCAACCATACATGGGATTTGGTCCCTTTGCCAGTTGGAAAACAAGCAAAGGTTACAAGTGGGTATACAAATTCAAACACACCGCTGATGGGAGCATTGAAAGGTTCAAAGCTAGGTTGGTAGTAAAAGGTTATACTCAGAAGGCTGGGATTGACTATACAGAAACCTTCTCCCCTGTTGTGAAAATGACAACTGTTAGAGTCCTAGTTACAGTAGCTGTTAAGAAGGGATGGGACATATTGCAATTGGATGTGAACAATGCGTTTCTCCATGGGGACCTACATGAGGAAGTCTATATGGAGGCCCCTCCTAGCCTTGTAGTTGATCAGTACAGTCCAAGTAGAGTGGTATGCAGACTGAACAAGTCACTGTATGGACTTAAACAGGCCAGCAGGCAGTGGTATGTGATGTGCCGGAGAACTTCGGCAAATTTAATACAAATTGCTTAGATTTTAGCTTGTTTTAAATGCAATTTTCTTCTACTTATGTAATTTTAATGTTTTTGCAGTGTATGAGGTTTAAGGACCTAAGAACATGGAAAGGAAATCAACAAGCCAAAAAAGGACAAGAAAAGGGCAAAATGCGATCGCATATGTGAAGATGCGGGCCGCAAATCCAACATGCGGACCGCATAATGCCCAAAGAAATTGCAGAGTCGAACAGTTTGCTGGCCAAATTCAGGTGCAAGAAATGCGGTCCATTATACGACCGCATAACAGGTTTGCGGGCCGCATAATGGATTGCAGACTCGTTGTAGAAGTTGCTGAAGGCGGAAAATGCGGTGCAAATTGCGATCGCAAATGAACAATGCAGACCGCATATCCTAAATGTGATGAATGCCTGGAAACTAGGGTTTGAAGATGCGATGGACTTGAAGAGAATGCGGACTGCATGTCTGTTATGCGACAGATATGCGGTCGCATAATTGACCTGTAAGGGTATTTTTATCCAAAATTTGTCCCGAGTTTGACCCACTATAAATAGCTTTATTGGTGTTTTGTGGGGGCATCTTGTCTTGTTTTTGAGCTACATTCCAAGTCTTTAATATTCCTCTCTTTTGGAAGCTTTTGAGTGAAGAATCTTGCACTTTGTAAGCTTTATGGAATTTAATATTCTCATCTTTTTGTATTTTAGCTTGTGTAGCTAACATTAAATACTAAGGTTGTGGACCCTAAATAGGTGTTCTGTTAATGGGTGTTTAATATTGAATATATGTATAATGGTTGGTTGGTATATATTTATTTCTCATTCTTCATTTATTGTTGGTGGTTGCAAACATTAACAAGTGCCATTAAATTCATTCTCTACTTGGAAAAGTGAGTTAAAATTTGGTAGAAGTAAATATCAAACACTCAAGGCTTTAAACCTTGTTTAATAGAATCGCTTAGGAATAAGTGGATTTTATTTGGCATATATTGATTGTTCTTAATTGCAACTCTTTTATATTTGGAAAAATCATAAAGAG
>NW_017687212.1:0-752 GCF_001879085.1 Nicotiana attenuata | reverse complement strand
GATAACACTACGCGTACGATTGGTTACCGGTGTTGTGTGGATGATCCATGTGATTTATAAACCTAGGACCCCTTGCCCTATGTTACTTTGTTTAATATCAATAAATTCTGTCTTTTCAATTACCTAAAACTCCCCTTTATTTTTTTTACTGCATTATCCCTTTTCCTTCTTTGTTTATAAATTCCAACATGCTTGTTAGCAACCCTTATGTGTAAATTTATTTTCATACTTGTTTACGTTAAAGTCATAACATAGCATGGCCGGGAACCACACTAGTGGATCTTGAGGGGTGCCTAACACCTTCCCCTCGAGATAATTTCTAGCCCTTACCCGAACTCTGGTTTTCCAATTCAAAACCCTTCTTAGTGTCCTAATGCACTCAATCATTAGGTGGCGACTCTTCAATTCCAAAAACCCAATTCCCAAACGGGAATAGAGTTGTCTTCCCGAATGTCGTAATCCCGATTTCGCGAGAAAAAGTGGGCGTCGACAGCATGGCGACTCTGCTAGGGAATTCTTTAGGCTTTTACCACTTCATGTTATATGTGACTTTATTGTTTTCTTTTATTGCTTTGTTTAATGCCTTTATTCGAAACTGACTTGTCTTTTGTTTCCATTTTTTTTCTTAACGCTTTCATTTACTGTTTTCTTCAATACCGTTCTAATTTCCGAGCAATTATGTAATCATTATGAACGTGAAAATACGTGCAATTTGTTCTATTTTTGTAATGTCATTTTTCAACATCATATTC
>NW_017687210.1:5067-6150 GCF_001879085.1 Nicotiana attenuata | reverse complement strand
CAATCAATGGAAGTTTAACCAAAATTAAGTCGAAGAACACTTAACCCAATCACTCCTCTGAAAATACCCTTCAAAAATCGCCTTCTACCGAGCTACTCACTACCATTTTATGTTATGAACTCGGAACCCTCGTTTGAATCTTTTAAATCTGCCCAGATACACATCCATCGCGATCGCGAAGAGGAAGAAAAAGATGCCCCCGAACGACCCTACGCGATCGCATAACACCACTCGCTCGCGTTAAGCACCACTGATTGAAGTACGCGTTCGCGGAACTGACCTCGCGAATGCGAAGAGATAACCACACCGCCACAGCTCAGACCCAACACTACGCGAACGCCTGCTCACCAACGCGAACACGATGCTTCATCTGCCACACCCTATGCGAACGCGGACCCATATTCGCGAACGCGTAGAAGAAACAAGCAGCCTCAGACCTTTCCGTTACGCGACCGCGTCCTTCTCCCCGCGATCGCGAAGAAGGACCTTCTGCAACAGAAATACCAGCAAAACTGCCAACTTTTCAAGTCCAAATATGTCCCGTTGAGCATCCGAAACACACCCAAGGCCCTCGGGACCTCAACCAAACATGCCAACACATCCTATAACATCATTCAAACTCATACCAACCCTCGGAACACTCAAAATAACGTCGAAACACCAAATCCCCCTCGGATTCAAGCCTAAGGATTTCCAAACTTTCGAATTCCTCAACCGATCCAAAAACCTATCAAACCTCATCCGAATGACCTAAAATTTTGCACACACGTCACAAATGACACAACGGACCTACTCCAATTTCCGGAATTCCATTCCGACCCCGATATCAAAATTCCCATTGCCGACCGGGAAATGCCAAATTTCCAATTTTGCTAATTCAAGCCTAATTCTACCACGGACCTCCAAATCACATTCCGAACACGTTCCCAAGTCCAAAATCAGCTAACGGAATTAACCAAATCATAAAAATCCAAATCCGAGATCAAATACTAAATAGTCAAACCTTGGTCAAACCTTTCAAATTTAAAGCTTCAAGCTGAGAATCATTCTTCCATATCTATTCCGATTAACCTGAAAACCAAA
>NW_017687210.1:0-2705 GCF_001879085.1 Nicotiana attenuata | reverse complement strand
GGAAGTAACTCATCCTTCTAAGCAGCCGAGTGATATCCTACTCCATACCCGTTACATTCCTTACAACAATAACTAATTCATCCAGCATCTTTCATATGCACATACAGCATAACACAATCCCTTATCCAGAGTTTCCTTTACTCGAGTCATCCTCGATCTCAACCTCTACAAGTCGTAATTGATCCACAAGTATACCTCAAGCTAAACCCCATACAACACATAATCGTGCAATCAACTGATCACTAACAGACTCCCCCACTTGGCTCAAAGCCATAGATCAAAACACACAATAACTTATGATACCCATATTTTATTACTGCCATACTGCCATAGTGAGTTAAACTAAATCTTTGATAAGCTCGTGTAACACAAACCATCTAGTATTTCAAATCATCTGGAAATCTTGCATTCACCCTTGTAACATTCAAGTCCACTCTCATACGCGATCCAACCTCAAATTGCAACGCACATATTTCACTGGTAAAAGAGGACTTACCATAAACAACATAGGGATCACACGCCCTCGGGACACCCCACGGGAAATAACCCCGCCTGCTTAGCCTCAAACTGATACCTCTCTATACTCTTCCTATAGTTATATCTATTATGCAATCACTTTAACCTCCTGTATTTAAACCCAACCAACGCCTACCCTCGAGGCATCACAATACGCGGTATAAGAACCAAAAGCTGATGGCAGAACTGACACTGAAGCTGTGGTCAAAGCAATCTTGAGCTTCTGAAAGCTCTCTCCACACTCGTCTGGCCACCTGGATACCCTCACTGGACACCACGTGCCCCAAGAATGCTACTGACTGAGCCAAAATTCACACTTTCAGAACTTTGCATAAAGCTTATCCTCCCTCAATCTCTACAATACAACTCTCAAATGCTGAGCATGCTCCTCTTGGCTACAAGAGTACACCAGGATATCATCCATGAACACAATAACAAAGAAATCCAAATATGGCTGAAATACACTGTTAATCAAATACACATACGCTGCTGGAGCATTGATCAGCCCAAAAGACATCACTAGAAACTCATATCACAACAAGAAGGTCCACTTCACTTCTCAACTAAACTACATGAGAGGTCCTTCAATACACTCACAACTCGAGGCCATATGCCAACTTAAGACAAAACTCAAACACTCAATAGTTCGTGCTACATCTCCAGCCAATTCTTTTAGTCTCAGTCAAACAATCTGAACACATCTCACTGTCAAATATCACTCACTACATAGTCATACAGTCACAAAATCCCACCAATAAGGACACAAACGGACATATAAGTCCCAAATACTCAGGCTCACACAATCAAAACCTCCGCACACAAGCCATAGACCAAACCCAGCCTCAAGTCCTCCAGACTGGCCCATTATCAACATGCTAAAAATCACATCTCGCACCTCACCAGTGGAAATCACAAGCCGTCGATGCACAACTGATACCGAGCGCTCACGTGCGCATTCGAATACATAAAAGGAATTCAAAGAGTTACGCTTTTGGCTGAATGAATGGATTCGCACGATAAAAATTCAAGAATGTGAGATTTTTCCTAAAGGTTCTGTAGCCTCCCGAGGATAAGTACAGACGTCTCCGTACCAATCTGCGAGACTCTACTAAATCGGCTCATGACCCGTGAGACCTATGTAACCTAGGCTCTGATACCAACTTGTCACGACCCCAAACCACCCCGGTCGTGATGGTGCCTATCACAGTACTAGGCAAGCCGATTCAACACTGACAACATAAAGGTCTTTTGTAAATTCATTTCCAAATCAGCTATGATCACAAATCTTTCATTTTAATATAACAAAATATGTGGAAAACCAATTATGCAAATACACCCACATTGTCCGATCCTGGTGTCACTAGTCATGAGCCACTAAGATACTGTCCAATACTGTCTATTCAATACAAGATAAGACTGAAATATAAAATACTAAGGGTAGGAAGGAGAAAGACAGGGTTGCGGACGCCGTACAACTACCTTGCTATCTCCAGAAAAAAATACTCTGAAAGCAAAGATCAGCTCTCACTCGGAAGCTCTAGCACCTGGATCTGCACACAAGGTGCAGGGAGTAACGTGAGTACGCCAACTCAGTAAGTAACCAAAGTAAATAAAGGCTGAGTGCAGTGACGAGCATTTAAATCATATACATAATCAAACATAGAATCTCAGTAGAAAAATATCAAAGTCAAATCCGTAGTTCAATTCCCAAACAGCTCGTAAAAACTCCAATTTCGATGAAAGTTAATTAAAACATTTGTTCAATATTTTTCAATAGAGGCTCAACATAAAAGAAGGGTGAAAACAGTATGCTCATAAACAAGCCCCTCGGGCAAAGTATCACTCATATATATAGCCTCTCGCCTCTCAGTCACTCGTGACTCAACTCTCATCAATCAGCACTCACACTCAGCACTCCCGCTCAATAGATATCTCATAATAATAACCGCTACGGCATGCAGCCCCGATCCGTAAAATACTATATATAGTCGACTGCGCTCACTGGGGGTGTGCAGACTCCGCAGGGGCTCCTACAGCCCAAGCGCTATATCGCTGCGGCATGCAGCCCGATCAAACATATCGCTGCGGCATGCAGCCCCGATCCATATACATATAAATAACGCTGTGGCGTGCAGCCCGATCCATAAAACTATACCATTAATACTACACTGGCCGCGGCGTTTACAAAC
>NW_017687209.1:0-6150 GCF_001879085.1 Nicotiana attenuata | reverse complement strand
TTTCAATGGGGGTTCTGGTGCATGTTCATCAGATCTAGCGGGGCTCGCGGCCGAGCTTGGTCTAGAAGGAACACTTTGTGAAGTTTTCGCCATTTCTTAAAGCTTTACGAAGAGATGAAAAGAAAATACAACCAAAGCAGAATTTGAGAAAGATAGGAAATGTTGAACCTGGAAGGGTCGTTTATACTTTTTCCATGAGGCGGTGGCACGAATCACGAAGCCACAAACACGAAGCGACAGATAATTAAGAGAAGCATTAAATGCCTGCAGCAGGCGTGGTCAGAGCACTCGATGGCTTTTTCACCTGGCGTATGGCCATACGTCACGGGCATCACGTCACCGGTCATATCGTTTATTATCATTACTCTCTAATAAACGAGGGGACTATCTGTATTGGGTGATACCCTTTTTTGCTTGAGCCCGACCGGGTGGATCCGGTCCGGAGCAAGTCGGGCCCATCGAACCCGACCTGGATGCAAGGTAGAACGACGGCCACGTCTACAACCGAGGTCGAGTCATTTCGAGACCGTTACGGAGCTCGAAAGGAATCACCACCGGATGGAGAAACACACAAGGTCGGAAGCCGGGCTCGTAACGGATAACCAAGCGTCGCCGGATATCTCGCCCAAACGTGATTTTCTCAACCATTTCAGGCCATTGAGGCGTAATTACAGGGATCCACGATGTAATCAATTTACCTACCTTATTTTTACCCTTAATCAGAATGTATAAAAGGGGATCTCTCTAAATTCTTGTAGATCATCAAGCACAATTGTTCTAAGCAATATTATATTCTGCGATTATTTACTTTAACAGCAAATTGTTGAGTCTTTATCTTTATTTTCCTCAACCTAAAAGCCTTTTGTATCTTTTAGTTCACGGATCCTTAAAACCCCATATAAATTCAATTGTTATCCGGATTCGAGGGTAAACATTAATATATAGAGATAAAAAATAGATTTTACCTTATATACACAGCGTAATTTTTCGGCGAAGGGGGTTCGGTTGAACCCCCTAACCGAACCCCTTCAGCCCCCCTAAATCCGCCCCTGCGTCCCATTATATGGTATCGTTTGAATCTGCCTTGTCAACGCATTCGAGCCTTATCGGTCTCGATGGATCTGATAAATGTATCAATAAATTTCTCTTTTTTTTTAATAACTTTTATGAAGGAGACCGGGGGGCAGAATTTCATTATTAATGCAAAGTGTGTCAAGAGTTAAATCCGCTTATTTTCATTATATGCATTTTAAATATTTGAATTGCTAATTTTTGTGACTTATAATACTTTTAATGTTAATTTCAAAAAATATGAGCACATTTAAAGATTCTATATCCAAAGTTATAGTCAAAATTAAGAACTTTGACTCCTTGAAGTAGCGAATGGTGCCACATTAAAAAAAAATAGAGTAACTAAGTTATTTGCTTGCTTTGAACTCGTATTACAAAAGCCCCAGAGTTTAGAGTGCAAATTCAAGAGCTTTTAACTTCTCTACCCTTCTCTCTCCTCTATGTATTAGTCACGTTTGACATACTCTGCATTTGTTTGGTTAAGCTTGTTGTTTTGTTTGTTCTTTTAGAACTCTAGTGCGTGGGCTTGTAAAGGTGTATATATTGTTAATTGCTACTTCATCTTCTACTTGTTTTGGTTCCTTTTCTTTTTCCCTATTCTTACACTTTTCTAGTCCATATGTTCACTCTGCTATATGAAGGAAAGAAAGTCCTGAAAATGCAAGTCTCTGCTTGGTAGAAATAGACTACTTGGATTCGAATTATTAGTTAAACCTGAGAAACAAATCATGGCATTAGAGACTGTGGTTTACCCTCAAGAACAATTTGGCTATTTTTATAATAAAGAGTTTTATGCATCATCAACTAGTTCCTTTCCTCATAGTATAAGTAATTGGGAGTCTTCATCTTGTAATTCAATGATGCAAAATCAAGAGAAAGAATACTATTGGGGTATTTCAAATTCTTCACCAGAAGCTGCAGCAGCTTGCAATAATGTTGAGGAGAATCAGCTGTTTTTGGAGGCAGCAGACACTTCAGGAGGCAGGAGGAAAAGAAGACGGACGGCTAGAGGTAGCAATAAGAACAGGGAAGAATTGGAAAACCAGAGAATGATACATATTGCGGTGGAGCGCAATCGTAGGAAGCAGATGAATGAATATCTTACTCTTCTTCGATCTTTGATGCCCTCTTCCTACGTTCAAAGGGTAGATCTGTTCCTGTTCTCTTCCCCTTCTCACATCTATTTTCGGAAGGCCGTTTGGCCATAAACACTATTTTACTATGAGTTTAAATTACATACATCCATATTAGTATAAAACTTGTTTTGAGTTACGAAAACACAATTTTTTCCTCTGATAATCTTTTTTAAACATAACTTAATTACTTACAAATATATATCTGTTTAACAAAAGAAGTGTAGCCTTGGCGTAACTTTAAATGATTAGGAGGTCACGGGTTCGAGCCGTGGAAACAACCCTTGCAAAAATGTAAGGTAAGACTGTGTTTAATAGACCCTTATAGTCCGACCCTTCCTCGGACCCCGCGCATGCATAGCGGGAGCTTAGTGCATTGGGCCGCCCTATATCTATTTAACCAATACTAGTATATTTTACACGTTAACCCGATAGTGTCCAACGCTTTTGTATGTCCAGGAATTTATCATGTTGTATAGTTTAATTTCGTTCTCTTTTCCTTCTCCTATATTAAAGAAAGACTTCGCTTTCAGGCTGACCAAGCATCAATAATTGGAGGAGCAATAAACTTTGTGAAAGAGATAGAACAGCATCTTCAAACGCTAGAAGCTCAAAAGAGAACCAGTACTCATCAACAACAACACGAAAATGGCATATCATCACCACTTTTTGCTGATTTCTTCTCTTTCCCACAGTACTCAACAACACATTCAAATCATGCCAGCAGTTCACCGGAAGCTGCAACAAATTCAACCGAACCGGCGGCCAAGAATAGATCAGTGATGGCTGACATAGAAGTGAACCTAGTGGACAGCCATGCCAACCTCAAAATACTATCAAAGAGAAGGCCAAAACAACTCCTGAAAATAGTAGCAGGACTTCAGTGTCTGTGTCTCACTATTCTTCACCTTAATGTCACTACTGTCGACCAAATGGTTCTTTACACCCTTAGTGCTAAGGTTAGTGATTAATTTCTAGAAGTCCCAATAGCTTTTACTTAACATTCATAGATTAGAGTAATTAGTAGCTTTGTTACAAGCCTGATTATAATAAATTACACAAAATAGTGTAGTGCACAAATTATAATTAACACTATCAATATATATAACTTATAATAAGTAATTAAACACATTAAGTAACCATTATAAATCATGTAAAATACATGTCATGCATTTATTGGATTGGTACGGATATCGAAACTAAGAAAACTCTTTAATTTTACTTTCCGTTAATTCTTTCTGTTTCCCTTTTAGCAAAATGTTTCATATTTCTAATTTAAATTTTCTGTGTGCATGGATGAAAATTTGGAACAGGTAGAGGAAGGGTGTCAACTAACTACAGTAGAGGAAATTGCTCAAGCTGTTAATCAATTGCTGGCTGGAATCCAAGAGGAGGCTGCTTCAAGATGAAAAGAAAATCCCTTAGCTTAGTTTAATGTCCTGGGACAAATCTTTCCCAAAATGTTATCTCTCTTGTTTATTTCTATATTAAATTTTCTTACTTTGATTACTTTTCTTTTTTGTTTAAAAGCACTTGTACAGGATACTCACATGCCACTTTCTCTTGCAGAATCTCTCCGCTATAAGTAACAATAAAAAGGAAAAAAATTAAACTGAAAAAGAAATTCCAATAAATAAGTACACCCATCTAATGCATCCAGCAATAGGTGACAACTAGAAAATGCCAAACTTTGACAGAAAAGTTATAATTACACTAAATGTCTATAAAGCATTTTTTGAAAGTCACTTGATGTAGTATAGTATCTGTATTTAATTTGCTTTAGTACTCCTTCCGTTCACTTTTACTTATCTAATATATTAAAAATATATTTTTACTTTTTCTTATCCATTTTAGCAAATCAAGAGAAAGATAACTTTTTTTCTTGTTTTACCCTTGTCATTAATTATTCATTCCCCAAATCATTTCTCAAGACATTGTGAAATACTATTATTGCTATGGGTATTATGATAAAAAAAACTTCATTTATTATTTCTCAAGGAAAGTGCAAAGTCCATTGTGAACAAGTAAAAATGAACGAAGAGGGTACTAGACAGATTTAGCCCAAACCTTATCGCTTAGAAGGTGTGAATAATTTCTTTTTTATAAAGAGCCTAGCCTAGATAAGTATTTAAACACATTAGATTTGTTTGACCAAAAAGTGTTAAGCCTTTTTGTTAAACTAATTAAATAAGATGATAATGGGTAAATCCTAGTTAAATATAATAAATCCTAGATTTGAGATTAACAGACGTTAATAATGCAAAACCGCATTCAAGATTATTAAGTACTAAGGGGGTATTTAATGATGTTGTTATGAATGGATGGGGAACAATGACAAGCAATAAATATGATAAATGGCAATAATGTAAATAGAGAGAATGATTCACCCAAATATTCAATGAGGTGGATGATTCTCTCTCTGACAATGATGTAAGGCAATCAAACGTGGGAATATAGAAAACTTTCTCAGATCTGATGTGAGAAAGCTTGGGACCAACAATAAATCGAATCTTTTGTAAAGACAATGTTTGTAATTACTTGATAGTCAACTTTTCTAGAGAGAGCTTATCATAAAGAATATTACATATCGTTTCTTTTTCTCTCTATTCCTACTTATATAGGACATATCCCTTACCTACTGAAAGTTCAAGTGCAGAGGATATTCTGTACAATATTCTTTTAAAATATCTTATTACAAAACTAGCCGTTTTGGCCGATCTGAGTGTTCGACCTCGACCTTAGCAGCTCGGCTCGCCAATGTTACTTCTTAAGCACGACCTCGACCTAATCGACTCTTAAATACCCTCTCATAGGCAATGTTCCCTTGATCAAATTTTGGCCCATACAAAGTTGTCTTAGATTGAAAAGCTACTACAAGATTCCTTTCTCCCTTCCCATTGGCCCTTGCTAAAATCTTGCAAGAAACAGAAAGTTTACAAACAAGATATAGATCGCGTAAAAGCAAAATCGTGCCTATACATTAGGCAACCATTTATAGGAACACACAATTTGAAATGGAGGGAATACTTGGTTGATGAACTGAACAATGAGAGATAGGCTAGTTGTGTGACGGAATCCAAAAGATGGCCATCTAGCATATTTTTCTCGTTCTTCTCCCAACACATACTACTAGTTTACTACAAGTTTGAAGTTACTCAATACTGGTAAAAGGTTGCAGGTATTCCATAAATTTAATCGAGTTGTGAGTAAGTTGGTCCGGACATTACATTACTATTATTTAAAAAAGAGATCGCAAAAAAGGAAGAATTACATCATGTACAGCTAACATATGGAGGTAACGGTTGTCGGGGTTTCGCGTAGTTCCAAAGAGTCAGTTTTGTGCTTTACATACTGAAAACTGAAAAGCCTTGAAAAGGAGGCCAACTGATTTTATTGTGAATCTGAGCTCTTCTATTTCCTGCAGGGGCGAAGGTAGGTAGCATTGACCATCCTTCGTCAAAAAATTACATTGTATATATAGGTAAAACATTACTCTCTCCGGTCCACAATAAGTGACCAATTTACTTTTTTATTTTGGTCCAAAATAAGTGTCCATTTATATAATCAAGAAAAAATTCAATTGGTTTTTCCAAAATTACACTTATGTACGTATAACGTATCCCTAAAAAGTCATTTTCTCCTTGCATTTGAGAAGAGCAGTAAGTGCTACTATAACTATGCTGCAACATTTAATGAAGGCAGTTAGTCACACTAACTATTTTCCTCTAGAATTTAGTATTTCCTTAATGGGTATGCCCAAAGCAAATTAATCACTTATTGTGAACCGGAGAGAGTATATTTTAATGATATATATAACATATATTGAACACCCTTTTTCGAAATTTTTTTTACTTTATTTCAAGTTTAAACACCCTCTAAATGAAATTCATGCTATACACAAATGTTGGTTCTTTCATTCGTCAAGACAAGTTTAACCACTCATGTT
>NW_017687208.1:5051-6151 GCF_001879085.1 Nicotiana attenuata | reverse complement strand
ACAAATAATCACGGAAAAAAAGAGCCTGCTTAACTTCTTTTTCCACCTTATAATTAGCCAACCGTTGAGAAGTACTTATAAGTATAATCTATCTATCTATCTATATCTATATTCTATATTTTATTATAAAAGCATGAATACAATGTCGGTTTACAAAATAACCTTATAATATTAAGCATAATAATTCATAATAAAAGGACATAACCGGAATTCTAGATGTTAGCCTTATAATCCTATTAGTTTTAGGACATAATACTACATGTTAGGAATCCTATTAGTATAATTACTTTTCCGCTGTCTAATTCATTTAAAATTGAACAAGAAAATATTTTTAGTCATGTAATCCTATTACTTTTAAGATATATTTCTTAAAAATTCCTATTACTAATTTAATTTGAAAACATATTATAATGTCCTATTACTAATTTAATTTGAGAATGTATTATATTGTCCAAATCCATTTAGAAAAAGAAGAGCCTATATTATTATACAAACATAAATACAATATTAATATACCAAAATAGCCCTAAAATATTAAACGGAAGCACTCATAGAGAAAGGACATAATTGCAATAAATTATTTTTTGGACTACAATATCTTCTATGATAATTTTTAATATTTAAGATTTTAAAATTAATGAAATTTTGTCTATTAAATTCTTATTCAAAATATGCATGAAGGTTCAATAAAATCAATCTCATAAGAATCATCTGTATTGGCAATACATTGTCACTCCATAATGTCCAACAATAATATATTTTTATATGATATTTGAACTATTTTCGTACTCAAATAATACTTTTTTATCAAATTTTCGTGTAATATTAGAAATACTCAATTATTAACAACAACTAAGAAAATATTTAAGAATATAAATGTGTGAGAAAGAGGGAAAAAAAAGTTGGTAAGAGTCAATACCACTAATGATTCTACAAACATAAAGATATAAAAATGAAATGTCATATCAATCTTTTACTCTTTGAAAATAAAATTTATGATGGATAAATAATAATTAAGATTAAATATTCAAAATAAGAGATAAACTAATATTAAGATCTAAATCAACATTAAAATATTTTTAATGTTAAACCAAATAATA
>NW_017687208.1:0-1383 GCF_001879085.1 Nicotiana attenuata | reverse complement strand
AGATTCAGTATTCAGTGTCTTCTTGCTTCGTGTCGAAAACGAAGAAGAACATCCAATAAAAGATGATTTGGTTATTCCTTAACACTTGGTTATCAATCCCAATGGTAATAGTAGTACATTTAATAAAAGAAATATTTCTATCATTATATTAAAGCGCAATTTGCGCAAATCGCATGATACAATTAAAAAGATATCTCAGCTAGCAGAAATGAATGTGTTGATCAACTAAATAAAAGGTTGATTAGTAAAAACAAAATATTTTTCTGTTTTTGACTCAGCAGAAAATGATCCAAAAATTACTACCAAAAAGAATATTTAAATACTTTAATACCAAATGGCCTTATACTACACATGTTTGTTGTCAAGTTTATTATTTCTTACGTATATTAGTGTCACCGCATATATAATAGACTAAGTTAAAATTGATCTTCCATTGTATATAGGTTTATTTTGAAGAAAAATATGTCCCTCATGCTACTGAAAAACTTAGATACGCCGAATAACTTATGTAATAGCACACAGATGGTATATAGAAGTTTTGACAATAACGTCATACATGCAAAAATTATGATACTGGTCAATGTACTTCTAAGTATATTCTTATTCATGAATTCAACTTTCGTCTTTCGAAACTAAGTATATCCTTTTAAATTAGTGTGAAAACAAATTTTAGTATGTTTATGTTTTGCAAATATAATAAATAAAGCACAAGAACAAACATCCTAAATATTGGACATATTTACCGCAATATATTTTCTTGCACGACAACTGTATGTTGCACTTTCAAGAGGGATATTGAGATCGACAACAAGAGTTACGGTTAAGAAAGAGCAACCAAAGCATTAGGAGGAAACATACACAAAATATTATCCACAAAGAAGTGTTCGTTAAGATACCATCACATTAAATACTTTTAAACTATAATACATAATTATTTAACTAATATGACAAAATTGATCATTTGTGTAAGTTTTGGTGATGTCCTTTTATTTTAAATTTATGTATTATGCTATTGTAATAATATTTTTCGGCATTTAGATGATTGTTATATTATTATACATAAAATTTCTCTCATTAATTAAATTTTACTCTTTCTTCATATAAATAAATGTTTAAATCATCACGTGCCATTATTAACGTGCAACGCAAGTTCATAAATACTAGTTATTATAAAAGCATGAATACAATATCGGTTTATAAAAATAACCTTATAATATTAAGCATAATAACTCATATTAAAAGAACATAACCGGAATTCTAGATATTAGCCTTATAATCCTATTAATTTTTGGTTACTACTCACGCTAGCTTCAAATTAAATGCAAAAGGACTTATCGTTATTTTCGTGAGTGAAGTCTAACAATGAATTTGACCCATTTACTT
>NW_017687207.1:4632-6151 GCF_001879085.1 Nicotiana attenuata | reverse complement strand
TTATGTTTGCCCCTAATTGATACTGTCTTATTATTATTACTTCAACTATCCATCTTTATATTTCTACCAGATTGGTTTCGTACCTTATTCTCAGGATATAATATCAGAAATTAGAGTCTTTTCTTACTTGTTCTAATTAATTGTGTGTGTGTGTGTGTGAATTTAGGGTGAGAAAATGTTGAAGTTGATAACAGGCAGACCAGGGCCAAGTGGTTTTGGATCAGTTTCAACTGTTGAACAAGTTATTGATGCCTTCATAGCCAATTGGCAATCTATATAAACAGTTAAATTGTAAGAGCATAGCATAAAAGTAAAACAGATGCTACTGTTATTGCACATTTGCACTTGTTCTGTTAAGTGTTAAATTTAATGCTACTATAGCAGGCCAGCACGCTTGTTCTGTTAAGTGTTATTGCACTTGTTCATCGTTGAATCAATTGGGTAGTTGAATTTGAATCATTTTTAGTGCTTGTTTTCATTTCCATATTAGGAGTGTTGGGTCGTTGAATTTGAATCATTGTTTGTGCTTGTTTTCATTTCCAGATTAGGAGTGTGTGAACTAATCGACTAATAGAGAAAAGTTGCATCAATCCAAGAAGGTAGAAGCCATAATATTAAATTAGTTATGTGTAAAGTAGTATCGTTCGATGCCATTTCTTAGTTTCATGTGTGGTAGTCGAATGTAGAGTAGTTGATTTAAATATTGATGCTACTTGAATGCTATATTAATCCTGAAAGCTCCTACAAGTCTCATGTTTAAAGCAGTGTTTGTAGACATGTGATTTTTGACCCTCCCCAAGATTTTTTATATTTTAGCACGTAAATATTTAATTTAGGCTTAATATAGCTATTTCAACTCATTTGGACTCTTTTACTTTATTTTATTACAAGAAAAATAAAAATTACAAAAAATATTTTAGTTTATGTATTTTTCATAAATTTTAAAAAAAAAATACAAAAATAGTTTCATGTTTAGTTTAATTAATTAGATTATTTTTTGCATCGTGTAGTATTCTTATCTTATTTTAAAATGAGTCAATTAAGGTGTTGGATCACAATTTTAAGAGTTCTAGAGCCCAGTTCTTGGCCCAATTCGCATTAGTCCATTAAGCCTAGGACCCTTCTAGACTCTTCTTTGGAACAAAAACAAATAAAAAGACCCTAAAGACTTAACACAAAATGACCTAGGGACTAATTGGCAAAATACACAAAATGTAAACCTAGACTCTAGACTAAGGGTGTTTATAAAAATCCGAAAAACCGAACCAAACCGAAAACCAAACCAAACCGACCAAAGAAACCGATACTTTTTGGTTTGGTTTGGTTTTGGTTTTGAATTTTAAAAACCGATTAAATTTGGTTTGGTTTTGGTTTAATCAGAAAAAAACCGAACCAAACCGACTATAGGAGTAGCTATTTCAAATTCATTATTACACTATATATGTGTATATTTTTATATAAAGTTTCAAAAATTTAGTGGTAAATATTAATAGTTTGCACTTTTAGTATAGTTCTTTAC
>NW_017687207.1:0-1672 GCF_001879085.1 Nicotiana attenuata | reverse complement strand
CATATGACTTAGGGGACTCAACACAGGGGTTGGGTCCGTCTAGGACAGGTATACCCAAAATAACAGACCATCTTGATGCATCCTATGTGCTACATGTTGCATTATTCAAGGGTAAAAGGGTCATTTGGCGGACCAATGATAGCTGAAGGGCAAAATGAAAAAATGAAGAAGAAACAATGAAAAAAGAAAAAGAAAAGAAGGAAAAAAGAAAAGAGGATGAAGTGTGAAAATAAAGCAAGTAGATCCAATTATGTCTTTTGCCACATTGTGTTAAGAAAAAAAAAAGAGCTCAAAAATTCAAAAAAAAAAGATTTTGCACTTTTTCACCATTTTCCAAAAATCAAAAATAAAAAAAGGGAAAAAGAAAATCCAAAAAGATTTTGCATGTTTCATCATTTTCAAGAAAAAGACAAAAAATATGTTTTCTCTAAGTTAATTATTTTTTTTAATTTTCGCCCGTATCAAATCTGCCCGAACTACGCATACCTGATTCTCGTCTTTCGGGGCGTGATACGTAGGCAACCCACATAGGGTCCGATCTTCCTAGTTAATCTTAGGTTCTTGGCTTTGCGGGGTCTTAGCCAAATTTTACACTTCTAGCCACCTTTTGGCTAAATAAGTCATTTTGCAAAAATAATCGCAATCATGTCTTGCATGTGTCTAATAGAGAATGTTATTGTCTCACATAGTGTTGGTTTAAGTTTTCTCATACAGGTGTGAATTTACTAACCGGAGTTTGCGCAGGACAGATACCCCAGGACCGCTGCATTCAGGAGTTGCTTAAGGAGATTTATTTTTATTTTTATTTTTAGTTATTTTTGAGTATGTTTTTTTTATGTCGTCTTTTACTTTCTAGTTTTGTACAGTAATGTCAAGTTTTTTGTTATTGTACTTTTTATTTTGTATTTGAAAAGGCGTGGTGTAACTCAAAAATCCAAAAAAAAAAAGATGTTGCATTTTATATTTCCGGTATAAGTTTTCTTTAGAATACTAATTCTAGAAATAAAAAATTGAGGTTGTTTTTCCTTTAGGCAATTAATATCTAGGACTTAAAATGAATTGTTTTTATGTTTCCTTTAGTATATCAGGACCAAAATTCAAAGAAAAGAATTTTCTTTTAGTACTTCTTTAAAAGCTTTCTTTAATGTGTTAATTTCAAAATTCAAAAAGATTTTCTTTTGATGTGTTTCTTGGGGAAATTAGTGAAAATGAAAAAATAGAAACTCTTTTTATTTTCATTAGAACTTTAGGATACTGTACATAGAAGAAAAAATATTTTGTTTTATCTTTTTCATTGCTTGTTTCAAAAATCTTGCATCAGGATATTAAATGAAAATTCAAAATATTTTCCTGTGGTTTATTCTCTAGATTTTCTTCCTAAAAAAAAGAAAAAAAAAAGAATCAAAAATATTTTTTTTTCTAGGGCTTTCCTTAATAATTTCCCGTAGGGTGTTTGTTTCAAAAGAAAAAAACAAAGAGAGAAAAAATGCCCGTTAAGCTTGAGTTTAGAATAGGTCATAGAAAATTAAGTCTAGAAAATTCAAAAAAAAAAGAATTTGCTTCTTTTATCCCTATTTGCTCATCAAAGTAGTCATTAAGGTAAAAAAAAGGGAAAATAGAGAACGTCAATTTGTTTCTTGATCTTCTAGACTACGCAAAGATCTGATTCATG
>NW_017687206.1:0-6151 GCF_001879085.1 Nicotiana attenuata | reverse complement strand
AACAAAGTCAAGGAAATCCGGATCAATATGAGCAAGGTAGCAGTGGTTTCAACCAAGATGATGGATGATGAACAAAGTGAAGAAGTTTAGTATGTGAACAACTACCAAGGACAAAGGGGCGATGCTCCTAACCAACAACAACAGTAGAGATCCCAAGAAAACTAGGGGAATCAAAACCAACAAGGAAATAGCAATTGGGGGAACAACAATCAGAACTGGGGCAACCAGAATAGCCAGGGCAACTGGAGTGGTAACAACAGCAATTTGGGAGGGAACAACAACCAAGGGGGTTGGAATAATGGCAATCAAGGGATTCCGAGGCAAGGCTTTCAAAGTCCTTCGATGTATCAACAACCAAACAACCCGCCTCCATTTCCGTCCCAACGTCCTAGCTCGTCAAACAATGAGATAGGAAGGATTGAGATGATGTTTGAGCAAATGATGAAAAAGAACACCGACTCTGATGCCCAGTTGGCATCCCATAATACTTCAATCCGAAACTTGGAGGTTCAACTTGGACAGATTTTTCAATCTTTGAACACTCGTCCTAAGGGGTCTCTACCTAGTGATACGGTAGTAAACCCGAAGGGTGAGAACAATACCGGGCAAGCAATGGGGTGATCACAAGAAGCGGTAGAGGTGGTGAAGTGAATAACTCCAAGCAAAAGGAAGTTGTGAGTGATGAGGTTGAAGTGCAAGATGATGTTGTTCCAATAGTTGATGAACAAGTGAGTGAAGAGAATTTGAATGCCAAAGTGAGAATTGATAATCATGATAATGAGGTGGAGACTCAAAATGATGTGAACCAGTCTAGGGAACACGTGATAGACATGCCGGAGACGATAGTGCCAAAGGCTAAGGCTCCATTGCCAAGGCCTCCTCCACCTTACCCTCAAAGACTTGCGAAGTAAAAGAACGAAAACCAATTAAAGAAGTTTATTGAGATGATAAAAAGTTTGTCGATCAATGTTCCTTTGGTGGAATTTCTTAAGCAAATGTCGGGTTACGCCAAGTTTATGAAAGACTTGGTGACTAAAAAGAGATCTATGGATTGTGAGACTATCAAAATGACTCATCAAGTAAGTGCAATTGTGCACTTGATGGCTCCAAAGCTTGAAGATCCCGGCGCTTTCACCATTCCATGTACCATTGGGAGTGCAGATTTTGCAAATGCATTGTGTGATTTGGGAGCAAGTATAAATTTGATGCCTTACTCCGTGTTCAAAACTTTGGGTATAGGTCAACCGAGAGCTACTTCAATGAGATTGCAAATGGCGGATAGAATAATGAAGAGGTCGCTTGGTATTATTGATGATGTTTTTGTCCGGGTGGACAAGTTTATTTTGCCTGCTGATTTTGTGATTCTCGACTGCAAAGTTGACTATGAGGTGCCTATAATATTGGGAAGGCCTTTCTTAGCAACGGGGAAGGCATTGGTTGATGTGGAAGCAGGGGAGCTCACCTTCCGGGTGGGTGACGAAAAAGTTGTCTTTCATGTGTGCAAATCAATAAGGCGGCCGAATAGTACTGAAGTTTGCTCTTTTGTGGATCTTGTCATGGAGGTGATAGTTGATGATACTAGTGCCATGATCAATGTGGAGGATCCTTTAGAAGCGGTATTGTTGAACCTTGATGTGAATGAGGTTTAAGGTAGGGTGGAGTGTGTCAATGCTTTGCACGGAATGGGTTCTTACTCTTATCAGCCCCATAAGCTTTCTTTGGATCTTGAGAACAGAAGGACTCTGCCAACAAATCCCTCAATTGAGGAACCTCCCATTTTCGAGTTGAATCCTTTGCCTTTACACCTCAGGTATGAATTCTTGGGCCCTAGTTCTACTTTACCTGTTATTCTTTCTTTGTGTCTTACTAATGTGCAGGTAGATGCCACACTAGAGGTGCTTCAAAGAAGGAAGAAGGCAATTGGATGGACTCTAGCTGATATTCGGGGAATAAACCCCACCTTTTGCATGCACAAGATTATACTTGAAGATGATTCCAAACCCTCCGTGGAACATCAAAGGAGGTTGAACGAGGCTAGGCAAGAGGTTGTCAAAAAGGAGGTGATCAAGTGGCTAGATGCAGGGGTTGTGTACCCCATCTCGGATAGTTCTTGCACTTCACCAGTGCAATGTGTGCCGAAGAAGGGTGGAATGACTGTGGTCACCAATGAGCAAAATGAGTTGATTCCCACCAGGACTGTCACCGGATGGAGAGTGTGTATGGACTACCGAAAGCTGAATAAAGTCACCCGCAAAGATCAGTTTCCATTGCCCTTTCTTGTCCAAATGCTGGATAGACCCTCTGGGCGTGCCTTCTACTGCTTTCTAGATGGTTACTCAGGTTACAGCCAGATTTTGATTGCTCTGAAAGACCAGGATAAAACCACCTTCACATGCCCGTACGGGACCTTTGCATTTTCACGGATACCATTCGGCTTGTGTAATGCACCGGCTACCTTCCAGCTGTGTATGATGGCTATCTTTACGGATATGGTGGAGGATTTCTTGGAAGTATTCATGGATGATTTAATGTTGTAGGTGACTCCTTTGATGAGTGTTTGAAGAATCTTGACAAGGTGCTAGCCCGATGTGAAGAGACAAATCTTGTGCTTAATTGGGAAAATGGTCACTTTATGGTCGAGGAGGGCATTGTCCTCGGCCATAAGATCTAAAAGAATTGTATAGAGGTGGACAAGGCGAAGATTGAAGTGATTTCAAAGCTTCCTCCTCCTACTTCAGTCAAGGGGGTTAGGAGTTTTCTTGGGCATGCGGGGTTCTACCGAATATTCATCAAAGACTTTTCTAAGGTAGTGAATCCTTTGTGCAAATTATTGGAAAAGGATGCAAAGTTCGTGTTTAATGATGAATGCATGAAATCTTTTGAACTTCTCAAGTACAAACTGACAACCAATCCCATTATTACTGCACCCATTGGAGCTTACCTTTTGAGCTCATGTGTGATGCAAGTGATGTTGCGGTAGTAGCGGTCTTGGGTCAAAGAGTAAACAAGATGTTTCACCCGGTGTATTATGCAGGCAAAACAATGAATGATGTTCAGATAAATTACACGGTGACGAAAATAGAGTTGCTAGCAATTGTGTTTGCAATGGAGAAGTTTAGGCCTTATCTCATGGGTGCCAAGGTGATAGTTCATACTGACCATGCAGCACTCTGCTACTTGATGACAAAGAAAGATTCTAAAGCTCGATTGATGAGATGGGTTCTATTGCTTCAAGATTTTGACCTTGAGATTGTTGATTGAAAAGGGTGTGAAAACCAAGTGGCGGACCACTTGTCCCGCTTGGAGGAGGAGGGAAGGCCCCGTGATGGCCTCGAAATTAATGACTCATTCCCTGATGAGCAACTCCTCTCCGTATCTGTGAATAGCATGCCTTGGTTCGTGGATGTTGCCAACTTTCTTGTGACCGGCATTGTTCCGTGTGAGCTCTCTTCTAACCAAAAGAAGAAGCTTAAACGGTATAGCTTGGACTACTACTGGGATGAGCCTTATTTGTTCAAAATTTATAACGATGGTGTGATCCGGAGATGTGTTCCAGAAGAGGAGCAAATGAGTATTCTTGATGCTTGTCATTCCTCTCCCTACAGTGGTCATCATGGTGGGGCGAGGACAGCTTCAAAGGTGCTTAGCTATGGTTTTTATTGGCCTACATTGTACAAGGATGTGGGTGAGCTTGTGAAGAGATGTGATGAGTGTCAGAGAGCTGGTGGAATTTCAAAAAAGGATGAAATGCCTCTCACCACTATTCTTGAGGTTGACATATTTGACGTGTGGGGCATTGACTTCATGGGACCTTTTGTGAGTTCACGTGGCAACACGTACATTCTAGTGGCCATTAATTATGTTTCCAAGTGGGTTGAGACCGTGGCTTTACCCAACAACGAGGCCCGGAGTGTGGTGGCTTTTCTCAAGAAAAATATCTTTACTCGGTTTGGCACTCCTAGAGCAATCATCAGTGATGCGGGTTCTCATTTCTGCAATAATTCATTTGACACTTTGCTTGCAAAGTATGGTGGCAATCACAAAGTTTCAACCCCTTACATCCTCAGGCTAGTGGGCAAGTTAAGGTCTCCAACAGGGAGATAAAGAGCATATTGTCAAAGACTGTCAATGCAAATAGGACTAACTAGTCAAAGAAACTGGATGATGCTTTGTGGGCTTACAGGACTGCTTACGAGACTCCAATTGGTATGTCTCCATACCGGTTGGTATTTGGGAAAGCTTGCTATCTTCCGGTTGAGTTAGAGCACAAGGCCATGTGGGATTTGAAAAAGTTAAATCTTGAATGGGATGTTGCAGCAAATCTTCGAGTAGAGCAACTCAATGAGCTTGATGAGTTCTGGTTTCATGCCTATTCCAGCTCGTCCTTGTATAAGGACAAGATGAAATACTTGCATGACAAGTATGCCCGTAGCAAGGAGTTCAAGGAAGGTGACTTGGTTCTCTTATTCAACTATCGGTTACGACTGTTTTCGGGAAAGCTCAAGTCAAAATGGAGTGGTCCTTTTGAGGTGGTGCATGTAACTCCATTTGGTGCTCTTGATGTGAAAAACAAAAATGGTGAAATCTTCAGAATTAATGGGCACAGAGTGAAGCATTATCTTGGCAAGTTTGATGACAGCCACGTGGTGGGAATGATCCATCTCAAATGATTGATGGTAACCTGCCTCGTGCCGCGACGTTAAATCAGGCGCTTCTTGGGAGGCAACACATGTGTTTTTCTTCTTTTTGATTTTCTTCTTAGTGTAGGATTTGTTTTGGACTAACTGGTTGTGAGATGTGTGTAGGAATGTTTGATGCAGTGCAGGACAAAGCTGGAAAAATTTGGCAAAGTCTGTAGTTGGACCGCTGACAGCGCTCCAAATTTCGCGGTCAGCGGAGGCTAGTTCGCGGAGGCATAATTTGGTAGCGGACGCGGACTTGAAAAGTCTAAAATGAGACTTCTCTAAAGTTTCATCCGCATCCGCGGAGGATTTTTTTTGGTCAGCGATGCAGTTCTGCGGCCGTGCCCCATTTTCCGCTCTCAGCGGATGTGTTAAACAAGCAGCCCTTCTGTTAGTCAAAAGCGCGGACCGCGATGAAATTCCACGGCCGCGCCAGGTAAGCTCAGTGGGTCCCAGTTTGTTTGTATAAATAGACTGTCACGCTACCTTTTACCCTTTTCGCTCATTGACTTCTCAAGCATATTTTTAATGTTCATCTAAGACCTAATCCGCACACACACCAAATTAGAAGTCCATTCTCATCACTCATTACATAACTGGTAATTTCACTTCATCGTTGTTCTTCAATTTGTACTTGTCTTTCTTTTTTTTGTTAGTTTTTATTTCTTCTTCCTCTTTTCTTTTAATTTTAACTAGGGTTCATGAGTGTTATAATTTGATGCTACAATTAGTTAGGGTTAATAGGTTAGTGATTAGTGATGCCTAGTAGAGATTAGTAAATTTTCATAATACCCGTTAATGTCTAGAAAAAAGTGAAACCCTAGGATTGCCCAGTTTTGATTTCCGCGGCCGCGGATGTATTTCCGCGGTCAGAGTTCATGTGCAAAAATTTGAGTTTGGAATGTTTTAAATTCTGCGGTAAGTGAAGGAAAATACCGCTGACAGCAGCCAATTTTACGCGGCCGCGTTTCATTTTTCGCGGTCAGTGGTACCTATGTTCAGAGAAGTACAAAAATGGGTCCGCGGCCGCGATTGTTTTTCTGCGGACAGCGGTGCAACTTCCGCGGCCGCGCCTAACATTCCGCGCTCAGCAGGTCTTTAGAATCAGAGGATGGGTAGTCTGATCCCCATGCCTCTGCGGCCGCGGCCCTTTTTCCGCTCTCAGTGATATTCATTCTGCGGCCGCCCTTCTTTATCCGCTGTCAGTGGGTCTGAGAGTTTTTACAACACTGTCAATTGTTCATCTGCTTTTCTTTACTGCTTCTTCTAGCACCAACACCAATGATCTTTCACTGATTGTGTATGCAGACAATGGTTAAATCAAGAGGTAGCAGTGAGAAACAAAAAGGGAAAGCAGAGTCCGCCCAGGGTAGGGGACGAGGACAAATCAAGTTACACCTAGCAGTACGCCAATCCATTGGGAAAATGTAGAGGGATATCAGAGCTGCAGATAGAGCTACATCCCACTC
>NW_017687205.1:5543-6151 GCF_001879085.1 Nicotiana attenuata | reverse complement strand
GAGAATCCGAGAACGGATGATTTGTAATGAAGAAAGAAGAGAATAAGACTTATCTGAATGGAAATGCTGGTACCATTGAGTATGCCATGCATTTTGGATTAATCAGCCCAGCCTGTCTAGCCAATCACTTTTCAATCGTCACCTTTGTCGTTCCGGACTTTCACAACCTGCTTTTCACCCAAACCCAAACTTGCTTGTCTTGCAATGTCCTGAGCAGCTTTTGGCCACAGACTTGTTTCCTTGGCCTATCTGAAAAACTCACCTTCGCCTTACGGTGCCCGTGAGGGTTTTCACCAATAAGACTCTCTCATTTTGATTTCTCTCGACTCACTTCGCCTTACGGTGCTCGTGAGGGTTTTCACCAATAAGACTCTCTCATTTTGATTTCTCTCAACTCACTTCGCCTTACAGTGCCTGTGAGGGTTTTCACCAATAAGACTCTCTCATTTTTTTTTTGCACCGGAGTGTTGCCCCTGATGTGAATCACTTTTACTTGCTTGCATTGGCACTTCCTGAAGATTGATCAGAAGGTCTTCTTTGGACCGTATGTGGGCTTTTGGATAGGGTTGGAAAGAAGGGTATCAAAGCTCAAAACATTCAACATGGGT
>NW_017687205.1:0-793 GCF_001879085.1 Nicotiana attenuata | reverse complement strand
ATCAATACCTCGCACGCAAATCGCTATTCTTATGAATTCTCTCACTGTCCACCTTAAACTTTTCCAGGGTGGAGAGAGGGCAAATGTTTGCACTGGACCCGTTATCAACTAGCACCCGGGTGACCACAGAGTCTTCACATTTCACCGTGAGGTAGAGTGCTCTATTATGCTCAGTGCCTTCCAAAGGCAGCTCATCATTAGAAAATGTAACCCTGTTGACCTCGAAAATCTTGTTTGCTATTTTCTCTAAGTGGTTCACAGAAATCTTATCGGGAACATGGGCCTCATTCAAAATTTTCATCAATGCCTGGCGGTGCTCATTTGAGTGGATCAGTAATGATAGCAAAGAGATTTGCGCCGGGGTCTTTCTCAATTGTTCTACAATGGAATAATCTTGCGCCTTCATCTTCTTCAAGAATTCTTCTACCTCTTCGTCAGTTACAGCTTTCTTTATTGATATTGGATTGTCTTTGGCCTTTCTCAGCTCGTCAGGAGCAAAGCATCTCCCCGAGCGAGTCAGTCCATGGGTTTCAAAAACTTCTTCCTTAACTTCCTTTCCCTGATACATCACTGTCACTCGGCCGTAATTCCACGGGATGGCCTTTTCACTGATTACTGGTAGCTGAGTCACTGGCTTGATGACAACCGGCTCTGTGCGAGCCCCTTTTACAATCACAGCGGGCTTGACAGCCGCCCCTGACACTACCACTTTAACTGGTTCTTGTTTTTCTGCAACACTGCTCAAAAGCTCTTTCTTCATCACTACAACTGGTTTGCTAATTGTTTCTCCTTC
>NW_017687204.1:5340-6152 GCF_001879085.1 Nicotiana attenuata | reverse complement strand
ACCCAATTTTTCGACCTAGAAGAACCTGGTTCTTCTAGGTGTTCTAATAGCTACTGTTTGCGGAATTAAATAACAGAAATAAAGAACACAGAGATTTTACGTGGAAAACACCTGGCTCAAAAGGTGAAAAACCACGACCTACTACTCAGTAGGATTTTCCCAAACTTCCACTAAAATCAATGAGCCAAAACATCATTTACAAAAACTCTTTGTAAACCTAAGGATTAAACTCTAATCCCAGTGTGGCACACAGCCTCAACTGCTGCGACACTATCAAGTTAACTCTAACTTGATTACACAAGGTACCTAATACAATTGCTTCTATGAAAGCTGAAAGGTACAATTTTAAAACCTACTACAATTGAACTAGACTTAGAATAAACACAATGATGGAACTGGTTCTTCTATCTTAGTTCAAGTAGCTTCAGGCGTGCACACTTGTATCTCACATATATTGCTTGCAAAACAGACTTGCTCTTTTGCTCTCAAATATGCTTAACTTCTGCTTATGTGCATTACCTGTAAAAGAGAACAAACACAGTTATATATTGAGTTAGTAGTTAGAGTTTGATCGAGACTCCAATGCTTATCCATAGTCGATTTGAGTCCTTGACCAATACAAACTCCAACCCTTATCCTAGCTTAGAATTGTGTTCTCTTCTCATAAGGAGACTGTCCTCCTTATCCCAAATGCAACCTTTTCGATCAGTTCAGAAGATATTGCTACGTGATCTTTAATGCATATCTTCCTCACGTGCCTCTCATGTGCAATGGTTGATTCAGCTGTGTAACACCATATGGACCAGGTCCTT
>NW_017687204.1:0-452 GCF_001879085.1 Nicotiana attenuata | reverse complement strand
ATGATCAGACCTAATGGATGCAAGTTGATTTCCTAATTGTTTCTGGGTTTTTCTAACAAAAGCAGTGTAACATTTCAAATGCTTCATCTTTAAAGGTTAGAAACAGAACCCAGGTAAATCTAGAGAAATCATCAACAAGCACCATTACATATCTTTTTCCACCTCTGCTCATTGATCTCATTGGACCATAGAGATCCATATGAACCAGTTCCAACGTCTTGGACGTATGTAGAGGTGGCGATCTTTCAGCCATGCAAATGTAGAGGTGGCGATCTTTCAGCCATGCAAATGTAAATAATGTGGCGATCTTTCAGCCATGCAGTATGTAAATAATGTGGCGATCTTTCAGCCATGCAAATGTAGATAAGGTGGCGATCTTTCAGCCATGCAAATGTAAATAGAGGTAGAGCTTAACCTCGGAAGACAGAATGGTAAGCCTTATGCGAATGCAG
>NW_017687203.1:5254-6152 GCF_001879085.1 Nicotiana attenuata | reverse complement strand
ATAAAACACACAGTTAGTGCAAAACACTAGCGATTAAAGCGCAAACTCAACTAAAGTGCAGTAAATTAAAGTGTAATAATCGACTAAAATACGTAACTATAGCCTATCATCAACAACCCACACTTATATAAACAACAACAAATACGTAGTTGAACAAGTAGAGAAATCCAATGGCTCAATTATATAAAAACATAACAAGAATTTATCCTACAAAAGGTTTCATCGAAACCCTAGATAACAAATTAGCTATTCATAATAGTATGTAAAACTACAATACTAAAAGTCATAACCAACAATGAAAATAGGAAGAGGAAGGAAAAACTCGTAGAAGAATTCTCCGTCTTGCTCCTATTGTGTCTCTGCCTCCTTAGGTCGAATCTGTGTCAAAAATTGGTCTCCTCCCCTCAAAATACCGTTTTTCCATGTATATATACCAAGTAGGGTCGGGACCTTATACTTTCTCCTACGCGAAAAAGGACAATTGTTTTAGGTCTGGACGCCGCGGCCGCGGTCCGGGCACAGTACATTGCAAGGCTACTGTTTCTGTACGCGTCAGGTCCGCGGTCGATCGCGTTTTTCACCCTGTTCCGTTTGTAATTTGGAAAAACGTAAAACATCAAAGTTGTATCCCTTTGAATTAGCTTTCCAACCATATATTGTGGAGCCCAAATGGAGTTCTGAGAAAAACGTTATGTGCATTTTACTAGACAGTGCACAATATGCCTACTCGATTCTTCGTTTTGTTGCTCTATCATATGTTGATCCCCGAATACGATCCCGGCTTAATTCCTTGGGCTTTTACTCAGACAACAAAGCTCCAAATCACTTGAATTCATTCCATAACATCTACATAGCTCGGAATCACTCCTACAAGGCATAAAACACACAGTTAGTGCAA
>NW_017687203.1:0-3227 GCF_001879085.1 Nicotiana attenuata | reverse complement strand
TCGGGCACCCCCGCGGACGCTGCTTTCGGGATCGATGGCCAAATTTCCATTGATGGCTATATGTGAACTGATATCGATTGGATCTTCATCCGGAATTCCATCGAGGCCAGCAGGTGGCACAACATTTCCTGGTGCAATGTTCTCATTTTTGTTGTGGTGGCTGAGATCATGGTCAATGTGTTGAGGTGCTGACTGAGAGTTTGACATTTTTTGATCCTGTAATCAAAGATACTTTAAAGAGAAAGTGTAAAATAGTGTGTGTTACAAAAGTTTGTACCAGGTAACCACAATTATCCTTAGCCTCACGGTGGGCGCCAAACTATTTACCCAAAAAACGGATAACAATTGAATTTATATGCGGTTTTAAGGATACGTGATATAACTTGGCACAAACTGAGAAAAATACATAAATTGATATTGAAATTGACTGCAAATAGAAATAAAAGCAAACCGAAAGAAAAGTATAACTTTGTCTCGAGCTAAATTGCCTAGAACCAAACGAATATTCCACTGGAAAATAAGAACAAAGTAATAGAGTATTGAGAGCTTAAGAGAAAGTATATTTCTTTATGTAGCGTGAATATGATGCATTTTACAAATGATTAGCTCCCTTTTATATAGTAGGGGAGTCCCACGCTTTATACAATTCTAAATACAGTAAGAAATCCCATGATTAGATAACTAGTCGGCATCTGCTTGATACGTGCCGAGATTTCCGCCATGATCCTCGTCCGATTGCGGATATTTCGGTGTTCCGTTATTTGGTTCAGTAAGTTCCCTCGATCTTGCTCGATCTCTATCCTGCCTGGTTTCGATCTTGGCCGACCTCGATCCCGATCAATCTTTGGGTCACGAGCTTGGCAATCTATCTTTACACCATGGTCCGATATAACATAGGGTCGAACCTTGACCTGCCACGTTCCAGGACGAGCCCGATTTCGACCGTGTACAAAGTCAAAGGCACAGACGAATTACAGGTTTCTTTCTGACTTGCATTAATAAGTAAAATACAAGAACACAAAGAAGCCAACCCTGTGGCCAAGAACAAAGAACACTCTAGTTCTCTACCTTAGAAATATTTTCTACCCTTAGAAATTATACAATTTTAGGTTTTTGGTACAAACAGAACAGCCACAAAACTAAGTCTGCCTTTGGGAATGGCCATATGCACATTTTTATAGTGCAACCTGCCCAGTTACACTTGACAGCATCTAAACAAGCAGTTGACAAGCCTCAACCCCTGGACAAATCTAAACTATTCAAAAAGACAAGTTACAAAACGTGCATATCATGGCTACAAGTCAGTTTTTTAGCAAAATAACCGCCCAACCGTGGTCATGTGCGTTGCACACTTGCCTCTGCTACTCAGTTGTGACTTGCATTGTGCCAAGTCTTGGGTCCATCCTTGATATCTGATTGCGCCCAACTATGCCTTATAAAAAGGACTAAGCGGTTGCTGCAAATATAATCCGGTTTACAAGTCCGGAGTCGAATCCCACAGAGAACTAAGGCTTAGCTACAAGTTTTCAATATCACCAAGAAGACAAGCTTGAACAATTCCTAAATTATAAAGATTATAATGTTTATTTTTATCTAATTAACTAACAAATACTAGAAATCAGTAAAACTATCAATTAACAAGGATAAGGATTGGAGACGAGATTAAGGAGGTCTAGAGTTATGATTTCCCCTATTGTCGGAATCCTTCCCGCTACGTTTTCTATATATTCGCCTAAGTATTCTCTACCGATCATGAGCGCTCTGTCTGTCGTAACTCTCTCCCGAGTAGTTACCACAATTTACTAGACATATTCTCCCGAATTATGCTAGCTGGAATTAAGTACGGCTCACCCGGATCGCACCCAAGGTTTCGTTATCCCTAATCCCGCCTTTAAACCCTCTGTATTGATCCCTCATATACGTTAGGAGTGATGTTGTTCAACAACTACCTAAATATGCACTCTCTTCCGAGTAATACACACTAAATAGGCACAGTCGATTGAGAGCTCTTCAACCAACCACAATAATAACGTAGTTGAAAAAATAGAGAAAATACTATAGGAAATCTATATTAACGTAACAGGAAAATCATCCTCCAATAGGTTCCATCAAAATCCTAGATAACAAATTAGTTATTCATAATAGTATGCATAACTACAATACTAGAATTCATAACCAATAATGAAAATAGGAAGAAGTAAGTGAAAAACTCATAGAAGAATTCTCTGCCTTGCTCCTAGTGTATTCTTGCCTCCTTAGGTCGAATCTCCGGTCTTCTTAGCCTCCTTAGGTCTAAGTTATGTCAAAAGTATGTCAAAGGTGCTCAAAATACCATTTTTCCACGTATATATACCAAGTAGGGTTAAGCCCAAACAATTATACCTTCTCCTACACTAAAAAAGACACTTTTCCAGGTCAAGACGTCCGCGGCCGCGGATTCGACCGCGGACCTGACCGCGGATTTTGCATAGTATTCTGTCCGCGGCCGCGAATTCAACCGCGGATCTGACCGCGGACTGTTTGGAATTTGGAAAAACATAAAATATAAAAATATTAGCCCTTTGAATTAGCTTTCCAACCATATGTTGTGCAGCCTAAATGGAATTTTGAGCAAAAGGTTATGTGCATTTTACTAGACAGCGCGCAATATGCCTACTCGATTCTTCGTTTTGTTGCTTTATCATATGTTGATCCCCGAATACGATCCCAGCTTAATTCCTTGGGCTTTTACTCAGACTTCAAAGCTCCAAATCACTTGAATTCATTCCATAACATCTACATAGCTCGGAATCACTCCTACAAGGCATAAAACACACAGTTAGTGCAAAACACTAGCGATTAAAGCGCAAACTCAACTAAAGTGCAGTAAATTAAAGTGTAATAATCGACTAAAATACGTAACTATAGCCTATCATCAACAACCCACACTTATATAAACAACAACAAATACGTAGTTGAACAAGTAGAGAAATCCAATGGCTCAATTATATAAAAACATAACAAGAATTTATCCTACAAAAGGTTTCATCGAAACCCTAGATAACAAATTAGCTATTCATAATAGTATGTAAAACTACAATACTAAAAGTCATAACCAACAATGAAAATAGGAAGAGGAAGGAAAAACTCGTAGAAGAATTCTCCGTCTTGCTCCTATTGTGTCTCTGCCTCCTTAGGTCGAATCTGTGTCAAAAATTGGTCTCCTCCCCTCAAAATACCGTTTTTCC
>NW_017687202.1:3960-6152 GCF_001879085.1 Nicotiana attenuata | reverse complement strand
CTTGGTACATCACAGTCACTCTGTCATAGTTCCATGGGACCGCTTTCTCACTAACCACAGGCAACTGGGTCACTGGCTTAATGATAACTGGCTCTGTTCGAGCGCCTTTTTACAACCAACACAGGCTTAACAACTGCTCCTGGTATTGTCACCTTTAACAGGCTCTGGTTCTACTATCATCACTGGTTTTCTGACTGTCCGGTCCATTGCGACCAGGGTTTTCCCATCGACCAACTTCTCGTTTGCTTACCCTATATTTGGGAAAAGCGACGATGACCCGCCTGCTTAAAAGGCCAACGGCATCATCAATCTCGAGGTGATACCTGACTTCGAGGATCTCCAATAAGAAAGTTAGGCTCTAGGAAGCCAACAACATCTTCTCTAGTCCCGAGGTGGTACCTGACCTCGAGGACCTCCATCAAAGAAAAGTTAGGCTCCAGGTAGCTGACAATATTATCGCCAATCCCGAGGTGGTACCCGACCTCGAGGATCTCCACCAAGAAGAAGTTAAGCTCCAAAGAAATAAGCATTTGAACTCCACCCATATGGGCTTGACCACGGAGTACCATCCAAGTTCGGGTAAAGCCTCGTTTGTGATCTACCTACGATGCCTTAAGGCTACCTACGCTAAATTCAAAGAAGGATTCTGGGTGGCTTAGGTTTGAACGAACCCCCCTCGGAGACTGCCCTCGAGAGATTAAAGGCAGACCCGATCCTAGGGCTCCTGAGCGAATTCCCCTCGAAGAGTATTGCAGGGACTAAAGACCGTTCTCGAAAGTCTGATGGTTCGAAGTGTTATCCTCATTCATCCCGAAGTAAGGATTCCGACGACCCAAATCTATCGGTCTAATCCGAGGAAAGGCAAACGGTTCTGCGGGGAGCCGTACTAAACAACCAAAGTTCAGAGAAATACACTCCCACTTGGGCTCGATATCGACAACGACCGCTAGGATCATGCATCCTGAGTTTCCGTAAGCACAAATAAAAGGAAAAACAGCAAGCATCAAAGACAAAATCGAAGAAACATCTTTGTATTCATGAACATTCGATTCTAACAGCCCACGAGGGGTCCTTACATAGAAACAAAGAAGCAAAAGGGTACACATATAGTAAAAGCCTAGAGCCTAGTCTACTCTCGAAGGTCCATCTCCGATAGCAGCATCTCCGAGCACCATCTCCTCGAACACGCATCCTCGGCGGCAATATCCTCGACTCTCAACCACCCCGGGGTTTCATTGCTATCCTCCAGGACGACAACTTCAAAAGGCGAGACAAAGAGGAGGATGGTGGTGGATAAGAGCAAAGTGATGGAGAAGAAGCAGAAAAGAATCGAGAAGTGGTTGGGTGACAAAATCTTGCTAAGATGGACCTCGCCAGCACTACCATTACGAAGCCACTCCTTGAGACGTCACACTGGTGCAGGGTGCAACAGTTAATAGATAGGTGCCTCCTCACTCCATGGAAGGCAAAGGGAGCGAGGTGCCGCACCGGATAATTTGGGGAGGTGAACAGTGGTGTAAAGTCCGAACACCCCCCTGAGCAGCGATGTAGAGTCCAAATATCCCCCCGAACCGAGGGAAATCGGCCCCTTAACTCGTCGTCCCGGGCTAACAACCATAACAACAACAACAACAACAACAACGAAATGGCACAATCTCGATCAACTAAAGAAAGCCCAGGAGATAGGCCATGGTATGGCTGACGGAAACACCGCCTTAAAATCTTGAGGCCATGAGCCTCAAACATGGTAAACGATATTGGTTAAGGATGGTAAGAAGAAAAGAATGGATAAATATGGAGAAACACTTAGATAAAAGGATAGTATCACAAGTGTCACGCCCCAAAATCCAAGGAGCGCGACCGGCGCTCAACCGAGTAAACCCGACTGAGCAAACTTAGCAGGTTTCATACATACTACCCAACCCAACTCATAATTAAATAAGGGATAGACTCCATTAATCAAATTCTATCAACATATAATTAACGATTTCCATCTCATTGTCATTAGCAACTTCATTTCGCCACTTTAAGGGTATTACAAGTTACATACATCATTGCCAAACATCAATATTTCTACTTTTAATTGCCAATACCCGACACTACCCACAACCTGTCTGCAGAGCCTCTAAATATAACTGAAGAATAATACAGAAATGCCGGCAACAAGGCTCCGGCTATACCTTACACGAATA
>NW_017687202.1:0-759 GCF_001879085.1 Nicotiana attenuata | reverse complement strand
AATTGTTAGACAAATAAGGCATATGGGTAACTCGTACATTGGCAATAGGAATCATTAAGGAGGAATACTCAAGTACGCGAACCACTCGTTTCCTAGAGTGTAGGGAAAATCAATTTATCAAAGATGAGAATACTCTGGCACCTTGAATGTGATATGGGACTCAAAATACATGAAGTTGAGTTACACTCTTGACATTAGCTGACACAAGGAATCTATGCTATAAGACCATGAGGATGAAAATGAAGGTAAACACTTATGAGATTATCATAATTCAAGCAGCTTAACCTTCTCTGACAATTGACCCCATATGAGAGAACTAAAGGTACGACAATTTCCTTCCAAATCAATATGCTCATGATATGTGCAAAAATCTGAAGGTATCTAATCTCACCCCCTTTCACGAGTAAAAGCACATAGCTCGGACATCTAAATGTTGGGATGAAATCATGTACTGGTTAGAGGCATTCTAATGGTTAACATGATGCTTCGGGGAGAAAGAAAAATGACACTCCTATTCACCCACGGAGGTGTAATACCAAGGGTAGCAAAGCTCCCCTCTCATGACAATGGTATAGTTAATTATCCTAGAAGCCGAGTGAGAAGAAAGCCACGTGACCCAACTAATCCGGCCCATTTAAGACTTTTGAAAAAGGTATACACTTTGGTTTGAAATCATGGCAATCGAATCTCGAACTTTAAGGAAAATCATTACTTTTGAAACCCATGAGACAAGCCCTCGTAGTCTTAGAAAATCAATAA
>NW_017687201.1:5275-6152 GCF_001879085.1 Nicotiana attenuata | reverse complement strand
AGGTGGCGATCTTTCAGCCATGCAAATGCAATAGGTGGCGATCTTTCAGCCATGCAGAATGTAAATGAGGTGGCGATCTTTCAGCCATGCAAATGTAATTGAGGTGGCGATCTTTCAGCCGTGCAAATGTAAATAAAGTGGCGATCTTTCAGCCGTGCAGAATGTCAATGAGGTGGCGATCTTTCAGCCATGCAGAATGTAAATAAAGTGGCAATCTTTCAGCCATGCAAATGTAACTAAAGTGGCGATCTTGCAGAGTGTCAATGAGGTGGCGATCTTTCAGCCATGCAAATGTAAATGAGGTGGCGATCTTTCAGCCATGCAAATGTAAATAAAGTGGCGATCTTTCAGCCGTGTAGAATGTTAATGAGGTGGAGATCTTTCATCCATGCAAATGTAAATGAGGTGACGATCTTTCAGCCATGCAAGCGTAAATAAAGTGGCGATCTTTCAGTCATGCAAGCGTAAATAAAGTGGCGATCTTTCAGCCATACAATATGCAGAGGGAGACAGTATTTAGTCTCGGAAGGCAGAATGGTACCCTTATGCAATGCAGAAAATGCAGATGGAGACAGTGTTTAATTTCGGAAGGTAGAACGGTAGCCATATGCAATGCAAAAAATGCACATGGAGACAGTGTTTAATCTCGGAAGGCAGAATGGTAGCCTTATGCAATGTAAAAAATGCAGATGGAGACAGCGTTTAGTCTCGGAAGGCAGAATGGTAGCCTTATGCAATGCAGAAAATGCAGATGGAGACAGTGTTTAGTCTCGGAAGGCAGAATGGTAGCCTTATGCAATGCAGAAAATGCAGATGGAGACAGTGTTTAGTCTCGGAAGGCAGAATGGTAGCCTTATGCAATGCAGAAAATGCAGAT
>NW_017687201.1:0-1079 GCF_001879085.1 Nicotiana attenuata | reverse complement strand
ACGTAACCAGCAGTTTTGATTCTTTCATACAATTGGTCGATAGGTTCAGCAATAGCCGTATACTATTTTGGGGGTCTTCGGTCAAAGTTTGGTCGGGGTCTAGGGAAGTTTTGGCGTGGAGGAGGGGATTGGTAGTGGGATGGTTGAGTGTTGTAGGCTTGGTAAACATATGCTGGTTGGGGATATTTGGTTGAAGTGGGCTAATATGTGGGAGGTGATTGATAGGTGAGTGGTGGAGTTTGGTAAGAAGGTGAGGGTGCTTGGTAGTTTGGGATAGGCTGATATGTGATTATAGGTATTGGGTATGTTTGGTATTTGACGGGAGATTCGGTTCTCTGTGCCACCATTACGGCTCCTGCGTCCCCTTTATTGGACACACCGCCTGACTGTAAGGCCTTGTTTATAGCTTGTAAAGCCTCAAAATTAGTAACCATACCGCTTTTGATGCCCTCTTTGATCCTTTCTCCCAGCTTGATAATGTCAGAAAATTTGTGGCCCTCGATCATCATCAACCTCTCATAATACTGTGGGTCTTGGGCCCGGACGAAGAATTTGTTCATTCTTCCTCTAAGGCGGGTCTGACCTTGGCAGCTTCGGACCTCCGACGAGTAGCATACTCGCAGAATGTTTCTGTGGGCTTCTTCTTCAGATTTTGAATATAGAACACATCTGGCACATTCTCCGTGTTGAACCTGAACCTGTCCATAAAGTCGGAGGCCATGCTTACCCAGTTCGGCCACTTCTTTGGATCCTGGCTAATGTACCAAGACAAAGCATCTCCCTTCAATTTAATTGTTATCCAATTTTTAGGGTAAATAATATGCACATTATGAACTGCTCCTTTTATCATAAACTCAAACAATACCTTTATTTAATGAAAAATATACTAAATTAATGTACTACTGTCTTTCTTCTGTTCATGATATTATTACTATTTCTAATACAAGGTATGGGGGACATAAATCTCTCGCAAACCGCTTTCTCAGGGAAAGTGGAAGGACTAATTTCCTTTTGCCTGATTCTTCATATAATTTTGATTCTAAATAATGGTTTTTTGAATACGATTTCTTAAAACCACA
>NW_017687200.1:0-6152 GCF_001879085.1 Nicotiana attenuata | reverse complement strand
CTCATTTCTGCTACTTTCATCTTTTGGATATGTGAATTCTTGACTGGCCAACACTCAGCCCCATACAACATGGCCGTCTAACCACCACTTTATAGAACTTACCTTTGAGTTTCGGTGGCACATTCTTGTCACACAAGACTCCAGACGCTAACCTCCATTTCATCCACCCCACTCCTATACGGTGCGTAACATCCCCATCGATCTCCCCATCTCAGCCCCAAACAATGTTGGCAAATGGATTAAAATCAACGAGTGTGACAAATGTGTTTACATTAAAAATACTCCAGGTCATGAAGTCATTGTTTGTTTATATGTTGATGACATGTTGATAATAAGCAAAAGTATGGCAGATATAAATGCTACAAAGCGCATGTTGGCTAGCAAATTCGACATGAAAGATTTAGGAGTTGCTGATGTGATCTTAGGAATCAGAATTCGCAAGACTCCACAAGGTCTAGCATTATCACAGTCTCACTACATTGAAAAAGTACTTGACAAGTTCAAGTATTTGGATTTCAAAATTGCCAAGACTCCAATTGACGTGAGTTATGCACTTCAAAAGAATGAAGGTGAAAGTGACTCACAACTGAACTATGCAAGAGTATTGGGAAGTTTGATGTATATCATGAATTGTACGCGACCAGATATAGAATGTGCTATTAGCAAACTGAGTCGGTTTACAAGTAATCCCAATCAAATACATTGGATGGCAATGAAACGAGTTTTGGGATATCTGAAACATACCCAAAATTATGCTTTGCATTATAACAAATATCCTTCCGTGATCAAGGGATATAGTGATGCAAATTGGATCACCAGATCATCTGAAGTTAAATCCACGAGTGGATATGTTTTCACAATTGGGAGTGGAGCAGTGTCTTGGAAATCATCCAAACAAACGTGCATCGCCCATTCTACAATGGAATCTGAATTCATAGCTTTAGATAAGGCCGGTGAGGAAGCTGAATGGATCCGAAATTTCTTGGAAGATATTCCATTTTGGCCCAAACCTTTGGCACCTATATGTATACATTGTGATAGTCAAGCGGCAATAGGTAGGGCAGGGAGCGTTATGTATAACGGAAAATCTCGTCATATCCGACGGAGACACAATACCGTTAGACAACTACTCTCTAGTGGTGTTATCACAATTGACTACATAAAGTCAAGAGATAACGTGTCGGATCCACTTACAAAAGGCCTATCTAGAGAGGCAGTTGAAAGATCATCAAAGGGAATGGGGTTAAAGGCCTAGGACAAGTCATCATGGCGGTAACTCTACCTAGCAGACTGGAGATCCCAAGAGCTAGGTTCAAAGAGATCAAACAAAGTTATGAATGACGGTTCAACATTGTCAACTAACTCAACCCATTCTCATGATGAAGACAATGTTCAAAAACGAGGTAAAGCATTAAGGCTTTTTTGATGAGTCAATAAAGCTTAAAGCTTTTTAATGATTTGCTAAGTCTGGCATGATTTGACCAGATAGTGTGTCTTTAGGATTACACGTTTAGGAATCACCTATGTGAGTGTGAAGTGTAAGCCGCTTCAAGGAGAATGAAAGTAAAGGCCCATTCTCTAAGCACTCATGAAACCTGGCGGTGTTCATGGCTGAAACGAACACAACCGTGAGAACCATAGATGGTTAAGGATTGATTGTGTGACTTATGTTGTCTAGGTATACAACAAAGCTCGACGGTTCAAAGATATCAAATCTACCAATTGACCGAGTATATCCGATATAAGTTCACTACGGAAAGTTCAAAGGGAAACCTACTTATCAAGATGCAATCAATTCTTGTTTGTAAAACACACACACGTCCGTGCATTCCATTAAGTTTATAGCCATTCCCCATTAATGTGGGGGATTGTTGGGTTTGTTATTTAATAAATAATAACAAAAGAGGTGTGAATGGAAAATGGTGGGAAAAGAAATGGAGGGATGACCCGCGACCCGGTCCGGTCTAGCCCGGTTTTCTTTCCCGGATTAATTTAAATTCGTTTTAAATTTCCTGCGATAAATTTCCAACAGCCATGACTGTTCTGAAAGGTTGCAAACCTCTTCAGAGGGTCACACCTGTTCCAACAGTCATGACTATTCTGAAAGGTTGCAAACCTCTTCAGAAACATCACCAAGTTGGCTATAAATAGACCTTCAAATCCCAGAATATTAACTTACTAAATTTTCTGAATCTTCTTCTTCTTCTGCACAAAATATTCCAGTGTATTTTACGACCATCGAGTGATTTGCCGATCACCAGAGTTTTAGGTACCGATACACGGGCGAGTTAAATCGTTCTATCCTGGGAGGATATATTCCAGAACCTCGGGTACTTGAGGGGAATATTTTCCTTAAGAACACACTGTGTATTCAGTGGGCTCGATTTGTTCCTAGAACGTTTTCAGAATTTATTTTGAAGCAGTTTACTGTTTTTCGAAATTTAATTTCTATTAACTTTCTGTTTTTGTTTTCAGAAAGATTATTATTTAATTTATTTTCAACAATACAGATAAATAACAATCTTAAGGAAATATTTATTATATTCTGTATTCTGTCTGAATTTTACTATTCTGGTTTGAAGATATAAAAACTTCATCAGGATATTGAAATTCAGAAAACGATTTGAAGAACATCAAAAACTTCATTTTTTTTCTGTAAAACAGTATATGAAAACCTTAGTTGTTTTTATTACGTACTGTTTATTGATTACAATATTATTTAATATTTTGGTTTTGCCATTAATTGATTTCTTCTGTTGTTGACAGTAAGAAATGGCAAATGAAAATGGAAATCCTTCTGCGACTGTTGGTGCAACGACGATAGCCTCGTCAAGCCGCACTGCTGTTCCTCCGGCTGAGAAATCGGGGAAATTTTCTGGAACCAACTTCAAAGGATGGCAGCAAAGGGTGTTCTTCTGGCTTACCACACTTGGTATGCAGAAATTCACTAGTGAAGAGCCTTCAGTGCCTGCTGCGGACATGCCGGATAATGAAAAGTTCATGGTTGTTGAGGCATGGAAGCAGGCAGATTTTCTTTGCAAAGGCTATATCTTAAGTGCTTTAGAAGATGACTTGTACAATATGTACAGTGCAATGAATACTTCGAAAGAATTATGGGATGCACTTGAGAAGAAGTACAAGACAGAAGATGCATGCTTGAAGAAGTTCGTGGTTGCCAAGTTACTAGACTATAAAATGATAGACAGCAAAACGGTGGTAACCCAAGTTCAGGAGCTTCAACTTATTTTTCACGACCTTATAGCTGAAGGTATGGTCATGAATGAAGCATTTCAAGTAGCTGCTATGATTGAAAAATTTCCTCCTTCGTGGAGAGATTTCAAGAACTATCTGAAGAACAAACGCAAAGAAAAGAAGTTGGAAGTTCTTATGATACGTCTAAAGATCGAGGAAGACAACAAAACAGCCGAGAAGAAGTCTCGTGGAAATTCAACGATCATGGGAGCTAATATCGTTGAGGAGACTGCTCCAAAAGGTAAGAAGAGGAAGAGGTCTTCTGGACAAACTAAGGAGCAGAACAAAAAGAAAATTCAAGGGCAGCTGCTACAATTGTGGAAAAGTTGGTCACAAAAGCCCTGATTGTCGTCTCGCGAAAAAGGATAATAAGAAAGGACAAGCCAACATAGTGGAGAAGAATAATGACATTGATGATCTTTGCGCAATGCTTTCGGAATGCAACCTAGTTGGAAATCCGAAGGACTGGTGGATTGACTCTGGAGCCACTCGACATGTTTGTGCTGTCAAAGAAGCATTTGCGACTTACTCTACTGCTGGTCCCGAAGAAGAAATTTCCATGGGAAATAATGCAACAGCTAAGATTGAAGGTTATGGGAAGATATTCCTGAAGATGACTTCCGGCAAGGTGTTAACGCTCAACAACGTTCTTCATGTTCCTACTATTAGGAAGAATTTAGTTTCTACTTCTTTACTTGTAAAAAATGGATTCAAATGTGTATTTGTTTCTGATAAAGTTGTTGTAAGCAAGAACGAAATGTATGTTGGAAAAGGCTACCTCACGGAGGGCCTTTTCTAACTCAATGTAATGGTTGTTGACAGTATGAATAAAATTTCAGCTTCTTCTTATTTATTGGAGTCAAATGATTTATGGCATATTTGTTTAGGACATGTCAATTATAAAACCTTGCGGAAATTAATTAATTTAGAAGTATTGCCTAAATTCGAGTGTAATAAATCGAAATGTCAAATATGTGTTGAATCTAAGTTTGTAAAACATCCTTATAAGTCTGTTGAAAGGAATTCAAATCCTTTAGACTTAATTCATACTGACATTTGCGATATGAAGTCGACACCATCTCGAGGTGGGAAAAAGTATTTTATTACTTTTATTGACGATTGCACTAGATATTGTTATGTTTATTTGCTCAATAGTAAGGATGAAGCAATTAAAGCATTTAAGCAATACAAGAATGAAGTAGAAAATCAATTGAATAAAAAGATCAAAATGATTAGAAGTGATCGAGGTAGAGAATATGAATCTCCGTTTGCAGAAATATGTTCGGAATATGGAATTATCCATCAAACTACTGCACCTTACACACCTCAATCCAACGGAATTGCGGAAAGGAAAAATCGGACATTAAAAGAAATGATGAATTCTTTATTAATAAGTTCCGGATTACCGCAGAGTTTGTGGGGGGAAGCTATCCTTACAGCTAACCGAATACTCAACAGAGTACCCCACAACAAAACGCAATCTATTCCATATGAAAAATGGAAAGGAAGAAAACCCAACTTGAAATATTTCAAAGTGTGGGGGTGTCTAGCAAAGGTACAGGTTCCTTTACCTAAAGGGTTAAAATTGGACCAAAGATAGTAGATTGTGTTTTCATTGGATATGCTACAAATAGTAAAGCATGTCGATTTTTGGTTCAAAAATCTGATAATCCCGAGATTCATGTTAATACGGTAGTGGAATCAGATAATGCTGAATTCTTTGAAAGCATCTATCTGTATAAAACTGAAAGCGAGTCGTTAAGTGAAAAACCTAAACGACCTCGGGAAGAACCAAAGGAAAATACTCCAAGTATAGAAGATCCAAGGCGTAGCAAACGTCAAAGAACATCTACGTCCTTTGGACCAGATTTTGTGACATTCTTGCTTGAAAATGAGCCTCAAACTTTTAAAGCAGCTATGTCGTCTTCTAGTTCATCATTTTGGAAAGAGGCAGTCAATAGTGAGATTCAATCAATTTTGGATAATCATACATGGGAATTGGTTGATCTTCCTCCAGGAAATAAGCCTTTAGGTTCGAAATGGATCTTAGAACGGAAAATTAAAGCTGATGGCACTATTGACAAATATAAGGCAAGACTTGTTGTCAAAGGTTATAGATAAAAGGAAGGCCTTGATTACTTTGACACTTACTCGCCAGTAACAAGGATAACATCTATTAGGGTGTTAGTGGCACTAGCAGCCGTGTATGGTCTGGAAATCCATCAAATGGAGAATTGGAGGAAGAAATTTACATGGAACAACCTGAGAGTTTTGTGGTTCCTGGTAAAGAAAAGAAAGTGTACAAACTTGTTAAGTCGCTTTATGGACTTAAACAAGCACCCAATCAATGGCATGCAAAATTTGACCAAACAATGTTGGCAAATGGATTTAAAATCAACGAGTGTGACAAATGTGTTTACATTAAAAATACTCCAGGTCATGAAGTCATTGTTTGTTTATATGTTGATGACATGTTGATAATGAGTAAAAGTATGGCAGATATAAATGCTACAAAGCACATGTTGGCTAGCAAATTCGACATGAAAGACATAAGAGTTGCTGATGTGATCTTAGGAATCAAAATTCACAAGACTCCACAAGGTCTAGCATTATCACAGTCTCACTACATTGAAAAGGCACTTGACAAGTTCAAGTATTTGGATTTCAAAATTGCCAAGACTCCAATTGACGTGAGTTATGCACTTCAAAAGAATGAAGGTGAAAGTGACTCACAACTGGACTATGCAAGAGTATTGGGAAGTTTGATGTATATCATGAATTGTACGCGACCAGATATAGCATGTGCTATTAGCAAACTGAGTCGGTTTTACAAGTAATCCCAATCAAATACATTGGATGGCAATGAAACGAGTTTTGGGATATCTGAAAACATACCCAAA
>NW_017687199.1:3330-6152 GCF_001879085.1 Nicotiana attenuata | reverse complement strand
GGTAATAGGTTGGTTATAGCTGCGGTGGTTAGATGTTGGAACTAATGTGGTTATAGTAATCCCCTTGCCGGAATATTTGAGATGATGTTTTGTCCCCTTACAGGGAAGTCGTTATATTGTTGTTTGTGACGGAATATGAGATAAGAAATTTCTTGGATCTTGGGCTCCAGTGATATCGTGAGATAAGAAAAGTAAGAAAGAGAAAGCATTGTTGATTATTCCCTTGCCGGGACGTTTGGTTGAACTTGTTGGACTCTTTCCCTTGCCGGGATGTTTGTCAAATATTTGCTTATTTTTATGCCCCTTAATTGTGACTGTTGTTTGGGGAGTCGGACCGCAACAATAATATGTGAGGATCGGGTTGCGCGCCGCAACAATGATATTGAGGATCGGGTTGCGCGCCGCAACAATAATATGTGAGGATCGGGTTGCGCGCCGCAACAATGATATTGAGGATCGGGTTGCGCGCCGCAATAATGATATTGAGGATCGAGTTGCACGCCGCAACAATAACATGTGAGGATCGGGTTGCGCGCCGCAACAATGATACATGATAAATGATATGGGTCGGGTTGCACGCCGCAATAGTGGTATTGTGGAGCGGGTTGCACGCCGCAACAAATGGTAATTATGGAGCGGGTTGCACGCCGCAACAGTTATTGATGCCATGTGTTTATATCTGAGTATTGATTCCTTATTCATTGTGGATCTAAGCTGTTTAGTTGGTTACTCTGGATTACTGTTAATATTGTATCTCCCCATCGCATGTTTCCCCTCCCATGTTGTTAATTGCCTTGTATTCGATTTCCGCTGTATATTTATGACTGCACAGGTTTATGTGGTGTCCGGTCTAGCCTCATCACTACTTCGCCGGGGTTAGGCTAGACACTTACCAGCACATGGGGTCGGTTGTGCTGATGCTACACTTCTGTGCATTTTTGCACAGGTCCGGGTTTTGAGGAGCAGCAGCAGTAGTACGGTAGCAGGATTTCATTTACGCGAGACTGAGGTAGCCTTGCAGGCGTCCGCAGGCCCGGCGTCTCTTCTCATTGTTTTCTTTTAGACTGTTGCCTCCTTGTTTCGAGACAGACAGCTGTTATATTTCTTTCAGACCTTTGTATTTAGTTTAGTCTTAGTGGTTCGTGAGTAATGTGACACCAAATCTTGGGTAGAGGTTGTTTTTGACTATTCCACGTTTTAAATTCACCATTTTAAGACAGACTTCCGCTATTGTTCTTATTAGACTCCATGTTTTATATTGATGTTATAAACTGTTAAATTAATTGTTTAGTAATGAAAAGGTAATTAAGGTTGCTTGCCTAGCTACCATGAGTAGGCGCCATCACGACTTTGATGGTGGCAAATCCGGGTCGTGACAAGTTGGTATCAGAGCACTAGGTTACATAGGTCTCACAACTCACGAACAAACTTAGTAGAGTCTGAGGGGTAGGTACGGAGACGTCTGTACTTGTTCCCCAGAGTCTATTGAGTTAGGAAAACCTCTCATTTGTTCTTTCTTGTCGTGCGATTGGTTTCTCAAATGCCGATTAAATTTCTACTCCGTTCTTTTGCGAATGGCGAGGTCATGTACCGCTTCTTCAGCTGAGCAGCAACACAGACCAGTGATAGATCAGCTACGTCTTCGGAGGCTTTGTGGAGGTAAAGGTATTAGAGGTGGAGGTAGAGATGCGAGAAGTGGATGTAAAGGTATTAGAGGTGGAGGTGCAGGTACTGTTCTGGTTTGTGGTAGAGAAGCTTCGGTTATATTTTGCGCCGCATTTGGTCATGCCTAATGGTTCATTGAGTGTTCCTGTTTATGTGTCTGCACCGGTGGGTGATTCTATTATGGTCGACCGAGCCTATCGTTCTTGGATTGGGGATGGATTGGTTGTCCCCGTATCATGCCATCTTAGATTGTCACGCCAAGACCGTGACCTTGGCTTTGCCAGAATTGCCCCGACTAGAGTGGAAAGGGACTTCGGGTCATGCCACTCGCAGTGTTATTACATATGTCAAGGCTCGACGCATGGTCGAGAAGGGGTGTTTAGCTTATCTGGCGTATGTTCGCGACTCCAGCGCAGAAGTTCCTTCTATTGACTCCGTTCCTATTAATCGAGAGATCCCTGAGGTTTTCCCTTCAGACCTGCCGGGCATGCCGCCCGACAGGGATATTGATTTCCGTATTGATCTGGCTCCGGGCACGCAGCCCATTTCTATTCCGCCGTATCGCATGGCCCCGCCAAAGTTGAAGGAGTTAAAGGACCAGTTGCAGGAATTACTAGGGAAGGGATTTATCAGGCCTAGTGTTTCTCCTTGGGGTGCGCCGGTGTTATTTGTGAAGAAGAAGGATGGTTCGATGCGGATGTGTATTGATTACCGACAGTTGAACAAGGTGACGATAAAGAACAAGTATCCATTGTCGAGAATTGATGATTTGTTTGACCAGCTTCAGGGAGCAAAGGTGTTTTCAAGGATAGACTTGAGATCTGGCTACCATCAGCTGAGGATTTGGGCGTCTGATGTCCCTAAGACAGCGTTCCGCACTCGGTATGGGCACTATGAGTTTTTAGTCATGTCATTTGGTTTGACCAATGCCCCAGCAGCGTTTATGGAGTTGATGAACCGAGTGTTCAGGCCATATCTAGACTTATTCGTGATAGTCTTCATTGATGACATCTTGGTGTACTCTCGCAGCCAAGAAGAGCACGAGCAGCACCTCAGAGTGGTTCTTCAGACTCTGAAAGATAGTCAATTATATGCTAAGTTTTCGAAGTGCGAGTTCTGGTTGAGTTCGGTTGCATTTCTGGGTCATATTGTATCAG
>NW_017687199.1:0-3090 GCF_001879085.1 Nicotiana attenuata | reverse complement strand
CACCGGTGTTGGTTTTGCCCACGGGTTCAGGGCCTTACACGGTCTATTGCGATGCTTCCCGTATTGGACTTGGAGCAGTATTGATGCAGGATGGCAAGGTCATTGCTTATGCTTCGAGACAGTTGAAGATCCACGAGAAAAATTATCCGGTTCATGACCTAGAATTGGCAGGGGTTGTTCATGCTTTAAAGATTTGGAGGCATTATCTATATGGTGTGACATGTGAGGTGTACACGGATCACAAGAGCCTGCAGTATCTGTTCAAGCAGAAGGAGTTGAATGTGAGGCAGAGGAGATGGCTAGAGTTGTTGAAAGATTATGATGTTACTATCTTATATCACCCGGGTAAGGCCAATGTGGTGGCCGATGCATTGAGTAGGAAGTCTGCCAGCATGGGTAGTCTTGCTTATATCCCGGTCAGCCAGAGACCGCTTGCTTTAGATATTCAGGCGTTGGCCAATCGATTGGTGAGATTAGATATTTCTGAGCCTAGCAGAGTGTTGGCTTGCACGGTCGCTCGTTCTTCTCTATTGGAGCGTATCCGTGATCGGCAATTTGATGATCCCCATTTGTGTGTCCTGAGAGACACGGTGCAGCGTGGAGGTGCCACGAAGGTGACCTTAGATGATGATGGTGTTTTGAGATTACAGGGTCGAATTTGTGTGCCCAATGTTGATGGGATTCGAGAGTTGATCTTAGCGGAGGCCCATAGTTCTCGGTACTCTATTCACCCGGGCGCCGCGAAGATGTATCAGGACTTGCGGCAGCATTATTGGTGGCGTAGGATGAAGAAGGATATTGTTGCGCATGTGGCTCGGTGTTTGAATTGTCAGCAGGTCAAGTATGAGCATCAGAGGCCCGGCGGTTTGTCTCAGAGGATTGAGCTTCCCGAGTGGAAGTGGGAGAGGATTACCATGGATTTCATTACTGGACTTCCGTTGACTCGGAAGAAGTTTGATGCCATTTGGGTCATTGTTGATAGGCTGACCAAGTCAGCGCATTTCATTCCAGTAGCAGTCTCCTATTCATCCGAGAGGCTAGCTGAGATTTATATCCGGGAGATTGTTCGCCTACATGGTGTGCCAGTATCTATCATTTCGGATTGGGGTACGCAGTTTACCTCGCGCTTCTGGAGAGCGATGCAGCAAGAGTTAGGTACCCAAGTTCAGTTGAGCACAGCGTTCCATCCTCAGACGGACGGTCAGTCCGAGCGGACTATTCAGATTTTGGAGGATATGCCTCCGGGCTTGTGTCATTGATTTTGGAGGCTCGTGGGACCAGTTTCTGCCTTTAGCAGAGTTCGCCTACAACAACAGCTACCAGTCCAGCATTCAGATGGCTCCATATGAGGCGTTGTATGGTAGGCGATGTCGGTCTCCAGTCGGATGGTTCGAGCCGGGAGAGGCTCGGTTATTGGGTACAGACTTAGTTCAGGAGGTCTTAGATAAGGCCAAGATTATTCAGGAGAGGCTTCGTTCAGCTCAGTCTAGGCAGAAGACTTATGCAGACCGTAAGGTCCGAGATGTAGCTTTCATGATCGGAGAGCGAGTATTGCTCCGGGTGTCGCCTATGAAGGGCGTGATGAGGTTCGGAAAAAAGGGCAAGCTTAGCCCTAGGTACATTGGTCCATTTGAGATTCTCGATCGAGTAGGAGAGGTGGCTTATAGACTTGCATTGCCACCTAGCTTATCAGTCGTGCACCCAGCTTTTCATGTGTCTATGCTTCGGAGGTATCACGTCGATCCTACCCATGTATTAGACTTCAGCACTGTCCAGTTGGACAAAGATTTATCTTATGAGGAGGAGCCGATGGCTATTCTAGACCGGCAGGTTTGACGGCTGAGGTCGAAGAGTTTTCCTTCTGTTCGTGTTCAGTGGAGAGGTCAGCCCCCTGAGGCCTCGACCTGGGAGTCCGAGTCTGACATGCGGAGCCGTTATCCACATCTATTTCCTGACTCAGGTACTTCTTTCTTTTTTCCGTTCGAGGACGAACGGTTGTTTTAGAGGTGGAGGATATGACGACCCAAAGGGTCATCACCTGTTTCCTCATCCATTCCGTGCTTCCGAGGCCTTAAAACCTCATCTTTTTTACTTGCCTCGATTTGCGTGCGCAGTCCGGGCGCGTAGCCGGAAAGCTGTTATGTTGGAATATGTGAATTCCGTGAAAAATTTGAAGAATTTTGATATTAATATGATTATAGTTGACTTTGGTCAACATTTTTGGTAAACGGACCCGGACCCGAGATTGGACGGTCCCGGAAGGTCCGTAGAAAAATATGGGACTCGGGCATGTGCTCGAAATCGAATTCCGAGGCCTAGAGCCCGAGATGTGAATTTTTCCGTGAAATTGTTTTTCAGAAATTATTAAGGAAAATGGAAATAAAAATTAGTTAAAATACTATGGTATCGGGCTCGTATTTTGGTTCCGACGCCCGGTACAAGTCTTAAATATGTGTTAAGCGCTTTCTGTAAAGTTTGGTCGAAATCGGACGTCGTTTGACGTGTTTCGGACTATGAGTTCAGAGCTTGAAAGGTTATGAAGTTTAGAAGAAGAATCATGTGTTTTGAGGCTTGATTCAATGATTTTGATGTTATTTTGGCGATTTGATCGCACGAGCAAGTCCGTAGGATGTTTTTGAGGTTGTATGCATGTTTGGTTTGGAGCCCCGAGGGCTCGGGTGAGTTTTGGATAGACATCGGATTGCATTTTCTCATTTTTTAAAAATCTGGTATTTTCAGTGCTGGTGTCTTCGCATTTGCGAAGAAATGATAGCAAATGCGACCACTTGATCGCAACTGCGAAAAAGGGGAGACTTTGCTTGGGTCGCAAATGCGACAATATGTTCGCATATGCGAGGAACGCCCAGTCGCAAAATGCGACGTCTTCCTTCGCAAATGAGGTGGCCCCATTTTCCCTCTGTGTTTGCAAATGCGGGAGAAAGGCTCGCAAATGCGAGGTAAGGGTCATCGCAAATGCGATGAAATTTTCGCAAACTGCGAAAACTTGCCTCCAGACCCAAGTTCGCAAACTGCGAACTAAAACTGTTACGAATTACCCACGCCTCTTTGTTCGTCAACTGTCGAACCTAT